>NC_047526.1:13547940-13755962 GCF_902827115.2 Pseudochaenichthys georgianus
TGTATCTCACAGTAAACGGACAACTCCTCTTCCCATTGCCAATATCAATCTATCACTAGACCTTGATGGGATATTTAAAGGCATAATAAACACTCCTTGCTTCCTTTTACCTAGGGCTGAAGTAGTTCCTGCATAAAAGGATGGCCTGCATTTTTGCTCAGGACAAAAGGACAATGGGCAAACAGCCTGTGACATGCACTGACAAGGAAACGGGTCAACAAGGGGGCACTTCTTCGTTTAAGAAACTCAAAGCACTGTTGCAGACAATTCTATTAACGTGATTTTCTCATCTCTCTGCCTCTACTGTTTACAAGGACGATGGACCTAAGACACTTAGGCGGGAGCCACACGGGAACGGTAACGCAAACGAACCAAATTCGATATCCAAAAAGTCTTCAGTCCACACGCAGTAGGCACCAGAAACGTGTCCTTCCACACGAGACCGCTCGACCCGCTGGAGACGCTGTAGTACATATGCCGGGCCTGTAAGTGGCGCAGTACTTCCGCCACAAAATACACCAAAAGCAGCAAAGAAGACTTCCCTAGCATGGTTGCCATGGTTGCCCTTCTGTTTATTCTCCGCAGTGGATTTAGCAGCAGAGGTGGGAGAGGCAGGGCTCTGGTTTTTTTTCTCCCTCCCCGAGGCAAGCGTGTGCTCCTGCTGTAAATCTCTCCGGTAGTCCACCAACAGATGAAAAACACCCACCTCTCCGCCTCTCCCAAGGGACGAGGGGACCGTGCGGCAGAGTTTCCATTATAATCTTTTTTTCGCTGGTCAACATGTCCGTTAAAGTTTAAATCGTCCGGACAAAATTAGAAAAGTGCCAGTCAGAGGTCTTCTTTGTTATTTATTGAGCTTTAAAACAAATTGATAACGACTCTATATAATAATAATATAATAATACAAAACGGAGCCTCTCTTTTCCTCCCCATCTTCTGACAGCCCAGCAGCTGATCTCTGAGCAGGAGACGTGGGGAGAGGCGGGGCTATTGCTTCATTGTTATCAGAAAATTATCGTATACGGCGTAGACACGGAGCCGTTTGGCCCCCCTGAGCGTTGCATCCCCAGATCTACCCACCTTGGGACCAGGGTTTTCGCTAGGATTTTTTCTCGCCGGTCAAATGTCCGGGCAGAATTTATTTTACCGGACTAATTTGAAACTTACCGGTCATATTTCAATAATAATAATAATAGTTGTGTAGCAGAGTTTCCGTTAGCAGGTAATTACCGGACTATGAGCAGATATGCTTCAGTTTAAAACTCAGTTCACGGGGCTCATTTTTATATTGCTTCAGTTTATAATCGTAACGGATCGAAACATTCAGATTCATTTTTCAATAAATGATTCCACAAACAACAAACAACATGATTATTACATTCAAACAAACTACTTGTAGTAGATAACGTACATTATTCAGAAGTTTACATCAACTTTGAATAATAACACGGGAGAAACGGATCCTCTCTTTTCCCCTCTCCCTCTCTCCCTCTCTCTCCTGACAGCACGTCCGTTTCTCATGCAGCTCCTGCAGCGCTAAACAGAGGGCGGGGCTTCAGGTGATCCTGCAGAGCTGCGTGTCTCGGTCAGACTCAGCAGCTGATCTGATCTCTCTCTCGCTCCGGTTACACTTCACTCGCGTTTCTGTCCATATCGATCAGATCCAGCTCTCCTGATCGGCCTTTATAGAGAGCACCGATCAAACTATTAAGAGTGAATATCGGCCGATAATGACCGGCGGCCGATCGATCGGAGCCTCCCTAATTATTACCAGACATTTTGACCGTCAGGTTTTGAATTTACCGTTTTTTTATAAATTTTACCAGCTAAAAACCGGTAATTACCGGCTAACGGAAACCCTGCTTGGGACCTGTTATCGTTATCTGCGTTTCCCTGTCGGCCTCGTGTGGCCGAACCGTCTATATGATAGAGAACTGTAGCGGATACGACCGTTACCGTTCCCGTGTGGCTCCAGCCTTGGTGAAGGGAGAAGTTTAACCTTGAAGCCGATGTGCTTTGCGTGCTAGCTTGATGTCCTCAACATCTATTATTTGTTTTGCTTGCAGAAGCTAAATACCCGTTGTTGCCATTAGGCGCATTCACACCGCAGTACTTTTCCCACAAATGTTCATGAGAACTTAGTTCATGAGAACTCTTTAGTTCTCATGAACTAAGTTCAGATCGCGTTCACACCGGAATAAGTCCCTGGGGGAGGATTAGGCAAATGAAGCCGCTGACATCACTTCTTCTTCTTCTGCTTTGGGTTTACTGGCAGGCCGAAAACCACTTCACGGCGTATACTGCCGCCCAAAGTCCCCGGCCGGAAGTCCCCGGAGTTGGGGACTGGCTTCAGTAGAAGCTGCTGGGACTCCCAGCAGCTGAAGCCTTCCCGAGTAAATCGCCAGAACGCCGACACCTCATCTCCACCGCTCCCATGTTTTATTTTGTGTTGCCATAAGTTAGTCTCTCTGCGTTTCTGCGCTGGGCTAATGCTAATAATGCTAATGCGAGGATAATAAAATGGCGACTTCATAAAACCTTTTGGGAGTTTTACGGGGCGTGGTTTGCAATCCGCCCAGCCAATCAGACATGGGAACCTTTTTCTCCCACGAAAGTCCCTGCTCTCTAGCAGGGACGGAAAAGGGGGTGAAAAGGTTCTCATGAACTAATTTTAGTTCAGGCTCTTTTTGGTGTGAACGCAACATTTCGGAACTATATCGGAACTAAAGTGGGAAAAGTACTGCGGTGTGAACGCGCCTAATGTTGCTTTTCTAAAGCTCTCCTCTAAGAGTGTTACATTTGACACTTTGAGTAAATTGAGAGTTAAGTGAATTGGGACACATACTTGGCCAGTATGTCACTGTTAAAGCTACTCTTTCAATCCAAGTGATCTGCAAACACCCTCATGTCATCCAATCCCTCGGATAAGATTTTTCCACTTGTGTTCCTCCGCTCACATTTTTGTTCCAAATCTGAAAATTGGAAAAGTAAATGTGATAATTAAATTCTGTCCTTGGAGTTGATTATTTTCTTGTTTGGCAAATTGATTTATAAAAAGGCAGAACAGTGTTTTCTTAAAACCATTTTAGAAAAACCTGGTTTATGTTCTTACGGTAATATATTTATATATTTAAAAGATAACCTTTAATTATGTAATTAGTAGGGCTGCACATCATTCATTTCCCTTGGGGATAATATAATGGTCATGTATTAATGGTCGACAGCAGATATCTAGCCTCATACGGAAATGGTAGTGCTATTAATTAGTTGTAAGAACTGGACACTGATGCTGCCCCAGTTACCTCTCTGTTACCAGGCACAAAACAATCTTAAATGGCAGTCTCTGACACCCAGTGGCGCTCAATGATAAAATCCATGCAAAGCATCCAAAGCCCTCAGCGAATAAGCGCTGAGTTTAAGCTGCCATTTTGTGGACACAGATGCCTCTTGGATCATTGTGGCACCAAGCGTGAAATAAATGTAAAATCATCCATGATGCCTTTTGCTACCATTTATTGTTTGCAGATGAGCTGACATCAGTGTTAGTGTCTCCCAAATTTCATTCCTGTGTATGTGGGTCCTTTCACTCCCAGCGTATCACTGCGTGATAAGTGTATACAATTGACAAGGTCGGGTGGTGATCCTCTTCACAGGATTTTAATGTCTGTTTTTATTACTGTGCAATGCAGATACCCATATACAGCATATATTATGGTAAAGCGCTTTCATTTCCGCTTGAAATGAATGAGCCCGGGGAGTTGCACTGGAATGATTGAGCATTGCTGCTCATTGCCTCTGTGAATGCCCAATAACTGCAAGCTGTGCTGCCTAAGGATGTTAGAAAAGGTGATGGAAGGGGAGGAGAGAGATGGAGAGGAGTGAAAGCTAAGCTGCCATTAAACATGGTGGAAAAAAAGGGTGCAGTGTTTGGGGTGAGGCCCCGTTCATTCCTATGAAAGTTGGTGCATGAAGTCTGAATGGTCTATCTTTGGAGGAGAATAGTGCTGCCCCTGGCCAAATTGGGGCTCTAGGCCATTGTCATTACTATTTGTATTGGGCAGTTAACTTACCTAGAAACGATTATACACTGATTAACAGTGACTCTTTTCCACTGTAAGTCTACAGGAAAGGTCTTTTTTGGGCCCAATGGCATACCATCGCTTGGCCCTGACATACATTTGGTTCAACACCTAGTGCACTTTGTGGGGCTTGTGGTCTATATACCAACATTTCTGTTGTTTGACTGGTGAATCAGATGGCTGGACCTCAAATTACATTCATTGTTTTGAGCTAGGATTTTCTCTCTAGGAATATCTGTCCATCACAAATTACATTCAGATGCTTCCATGGGTGGTTTGTTTGTAGCCTTTATTTAACCAGGTGAAAGCCCCTTGAGATCAAAAGATCTCTTTTTCAAGGGTGACCTGCAGGACATTAGTTACACATGTAACATAAAAACAACAGAACAACAATAAGGATGACATACAACATAATGTACAGGGTACAGTTTACAAAACTCTATTTACAGTGACAAGTACCATGAGTATCAAACAGCATGTCACCCAGCCGAGTTTTAAAGTGATGCAGGGGAACCAAAGTGCTCAGTTTTAAACAGGTTTGCAGACTGTTCCAATTTAGTGGAGCTGCACATCTAAAAGCTTTCTTCCCTAAGACAGTCCTAGCACTTGGCACATTTAATAAAACAACATCATGAGATCTCAGGCAATACGTACTTTCAATTCGTCCAGAGAGCAGATATAAAAAGGTAGTTTACCCAACATGGCTTTATAAATGAACATGTACCAATGACTGAGCCTCCGTACAGTTAGTGAAGGCAGACCTGCCTGGCATACAGGGTACAGTGATGAGTAAGTGCTTTACAGTTAGTAACAAATCTCAGAGCACTGTGATACGCAGCATCTAACTTTTCCAGGCAATGGGCAGGTGCATTCATATATATCAAATCACCATAGTCCAGCACAGGTAAAAAGGTCACAGTGACTACCCTTTTCCTGGCTTCAAATGAGAAACAGGACTTGTTCCTGTAGAAGAAACCTAGCCTAACCCTCAGCTTTTTAAGCAGATTAGTGACCTGAAGTTTAAAAGTAAGACAATCATCAAGCCAGATACCAAGGTATTTGTAACAGGCAACAACTTCAAGTTTTGTTCCTTGCGTAGTTACAATATCAAAAACAGGCTCTGGTGTCTTTTTTGCTTTTGAAAAGAGCATTACCTTGGTTTTATCCACATTTAAAAGAAGCGTTAATTCAGAGAGCTGAGTCTGAATAGTGTTAAAAACAGCCTGTAATCTAACAACAGCCTCTTTAATGGAGAGACCTGCACAATACATTACAGTATCATCCGCATAAAAATGTAAAGTAGCTTCATCCACATTATCACCTACGCTGTTAATATATATGGAGAATAAAAGTGGTCCTAAAACAGAACCTTGTGGTACACCATTAGAAATGTTTAACCACTCAGAAGACAGTCCATCAAAATGAACACATTGGGACCTTTCAGAGAGGTAGTTTACAAACCACCCCACTGCAAGGCTGGATATGCCAATACTGAGTAGCCTCTGCTTTAAAATGCGATGATCAACGGTGTCAAACGCTTTGGAAAGGTCAATAAACAGAGCTGCACAACTCTGCTTTTTATCTAAAATACTAGTAATGTCATTCACCACTTTCATTGTCTTAGTGATGGTGCTGTGTTTCTTTCTGAATCCTGACTGATGTTTAGACAGGATGTCATTTGTACATAAAAACCCCTTTACCTGTTCACTCACAAGTCGTTCGAGCACCTTAGCCAGAACTGACAATTTAGAGATTGGCCTATAGTTATTTAAAATAGTTGCCTCCCCTCCTTTCAGTAAAGGTAAGACATAAGCAGACTTCCATACTTTTGGAATTGTATTTGTGCTGAGGGAGAGGTTAAAAAGAAAGGTTCTAAGTTGTCCGGGCCAGCCGGTTTCCTAGGATCTAGCTTAGATAAGGCTTCATGAACAACATTGACAGTAAAAGGAGTAAAACTGAAAGGGTTTTCCAGACCACATTGTTCAGAGTCACGGATTGGGGTGTTCACAGAAGCAGAGTTAGTAACAGAATCAAACATAGAACCGCAGGACACAAACTGCTCATTAAAGCAATTTAGCATAGTAGCCCTGTCCGATATAGTGCCAGATGCTGTGGTGAGGCACGGAGGTAGCTCATTACGGATCTCACCGGTGGATATCGATTTTATTGCTTTCCAACATTTCCTAGGATTATTTAGGTTTTCTGTGGTAACTGACAAATAGTACTTTGACTTTGCACTTTTGACATTTGCACTTTTGACAAGTGAAGTGAAGCTATTCCTTAGCTGCCTAAAACGCAGCCACTCTATCTCTGAGCCTGATTTCCGAGCCTTTGCCCAGGCCTTGTTTCTCTCATGAAGGAGACTCGACAGCTCAGCAGAAAACCAAGGATTGTCTCGTCCCTTTACTCTAAATGTACGCAGGGGTGCATGTCTATCAATGATCTCCATAAAACCAAGATAAAAATAAGACCATGTGGTTTCCACATCAGCACACAGATCGATTTTACCCCCCAAATCAAAAAGATCATGCACAAAACCCTGCTCCACAAAATGTTTTTTGTCTCTCTTAATGATAATGCGAGGTTTAACCTTCTGGACCTTAGTGTCCCTAATTGTGGCTACAACACAGTGATCGCTCAGATCATTTGCAAATACTCCCACAGATGAATATTTATGGGGAACATTAGTTAAAATGAGATCAATTAGGGAGGATTTATTAGGGGACTTAATATTTGGGCGAGTAGGACTGTCAACAATCTGAGTAACATTCAATGAGATACAAAGGTTTTTAAAATCCTCTGACACTGCAGTTAACCAGTCCCAGTTAAAATCTCCAAGTAGCACTATTTCCTTGTAGTCTAGTTGTGATAAAAGATTTGCTAGTGAAGACAAGGAGTCTTTGACAGCTGAGGGGGGTCTGTAACAACTCACCACCATGACCTGTTGACCCTTTGCCACTTCTATATTTAAGGCTAAAAATTCAAATTGCTTACTGATCGATTTGGAAACTAATGTGGTTACACTGAACTTATTCTTAACAAAAATTGCAACGCCACCACCTTTATTAGGCCGGTCGGTACGATACACATTAAAACCATTTAAGGCAATGTCAGAGGCCAAAATAGACTTGTTTAGCCATGTTTCTGATAAGACAATGACGTCAGCGTCAGTCGATTTTGCCCAGATACGGACAAAATCTAGTTTACCTAACAGACTGCGCACATTCAAGTGGATGAAAACCAACCCAGAACTAGCTTTAAAATCAGCAGGAGTAGCGATCTGACTATTACTACTGGGCGGACCAGGGTTAGGTTGTACATTTCCTGACAGTAATAACAACAAAAAAAACAGGCATCTTTTCCTCTTAAATGACACAAATAGATTGTCATCTAATTTAGAAACACCGGAAAAGTCTGCGAGAGTGTGATTAGAGCTTAAGAAGCAGTCCTGAAGAACCATCATCGCAGGAAAATAAATAAGACAAACATATTGTGGTAGACGGGTTTATATTTTCATTCCAATTATAGTAGATCTGATGTTTTGCTTTCTTTATATCAGTGGTCACCAACCTTTTTAAGCCCAAGATCACCGACCTCGGCCTAGGTGAAAGGCGAGATCTACCTATTGCAGAATTGAGTGAAAAAGACGGCCCAGACAGTGCTTCCAATTTGAGGCCTTTTATATAGGCTAATTGCATCTGAATTACTGTTACAATGAAGGCTCCATAATCAGCCCACGGCATATAGGCAGGGGTAAAGTGCTATTTTTTACGAGTGGGGGGTGGACCTCACCTCCTCTAGGGGGGTCCGGGGGGATGCTCCCCTGCGAAGATTTTTTTTTAAAATATTGAAGTTGAAAGCATCAATCTGGTGCACTTTGAGAGCAACATTAAGAGATCTATGGATACCTCTCTCAGCACCCATATGAAACAGAACTGTAAACAGATTTTCTTTTTCTTTATGGATATTTTACAAATCACTCTCCTTTTAAACTGTATTCTTGTTTTATTGCCATATAGTATTTCATACCTGTTTTTAATTTATTCTCTTATTGTTTGTATAACTATCATGTGAAGGTGTGCCGCGGAAATAATCTTTTGAATAATTTGTGATAAAACCGTCCTAAACACTCAGAGAGTCCTTTAGTTCAGGGGTTCCCAACCTTTATTGTGCCAAGGACCGGCAGATACATTAAAAAAAATTCGCGGACCGGTTGTCAATTTTAACTGATTTGAATATTTACTCACCAGCAGGTGGCAACAGAGGCTAATTGTATTTAACAGCCTGAAGAAATACCAATATGCATCCAAAACATATTAACAACGTTTAAAACCAGGATACAATTAAAACCAAAAAATTAGGACCGCTTTACAAATATTAATATAATATATAATATAATATAGCCTAATATAGGTGGCAACAGTGGCTAATTGTATGTAACAGCCTGAACAAATAATAGAACAATCTGCATCCAAAACATATTAACAAAGTTTAAAACCAGGATACAATTAAAATAAATTAGGACCACATTCATATAACTGAAATGTCAGTGAAACCCCTGGGCTTGTTTGCCAGCCATAATAACGTCATACCGGGGCGTTCGTTCCGGTGCACTCCGACAGCATTTAGCACTACATCGAGATTAAGATTAAACTAATTTATTTTGGGAACACCCACATACCTGTGGAGTTGGCCAGATGTGTGTAAATTACTGTTCATGGTAATTTGAAAACAAATGCCGTTGTTGGACAGACACAAACACACCAAACATACACACACAGCAGAGCACATACACACACATCATGCGCCTTTGTGACCGGACATTTCCTTCATACGAGTAATAGGGGGAATAATCGGGCCGTTCGGTGTGTGTGTGTGTTGAGGTGTGTGTGGTTGAAACGTAGCAGCCTGCAGCGGGGAACACAGTGAAGGCGGTGTGTACGCGCTGGTGCTGCACTTCTCAGAGGCTGCCTCCTAATGCTGCAGCCATTTCATGAAGTGAAGGAGGCTTTACAAATAAAAAAAATAGCCCTACACCCCTGGCCGCAATGTCCTTAAAATGAAGTCCGAGTTCGAAATATATCTCAAACTCAAATAATGTATGCACAGCCATTTCCCCACATAAACATAACGGTCTGCGATGAAACGGTTGTCTCCTGTGTGCTCCACTTCCTATTGGCGCACTGGTAACTTTCTCTGCGCACGAGAGGCTGAGACCTTATGCTAACCAATTTTGATTTATTTTGTAAATATGAAATAATATGACTGGTATAGGTGAGAAAAATCGACCGGTCGATCGCGATCGACTGGTTGGCGATCACTGCTTTATATGATAATGGGCTCCATCTTTTTTTCTTTGTTTCTCTCCCAACAATAAATAGCAGCCCAACATTGCAGCATTTAGGTTGTACTACAGACAGAAAATTAAAAGAGACCTCCGAGGCTTTTACTCTCGTTGTTTTTTTTTATATCATATTTCAGTAAACATCAGAAGCCAGTAAACGCCACGCAGCTTAATGGGGTGTATTCCCTTACTCTGCTCGGTTCTGATAAGTTGTAATTGACTGGAACAGTTGCACAAACATGATGCATTTGTGCTTGATTATTTGGAATGACTTATGGATTTGTGTGTGGGATCCAAATGATCTTTTGGACTTCATGCACTACTCAAACCCAGCTTGATTGAAAGAGAATTGCTATCTGTTCCTCATTAAGATCCACCTTTTTTATTATGTGGCCACTTTGAAACCTCTGTTTGCTTTTGATTGCAGTTACTGGTTTCTTGATTTCAAATAAATAACCATGCCACAGAACACATCACTCTAACAACTGATCTAGTTTTTTTGTGTTATATTTCGTGGTTAGAAATCTTTTGGAGTAGTTTCAGTCTTGGTTTTGGTGGTTTTTAGTATAGATACATCTTATTTTCCAGAACTATAGATAAGCCAATGTTTACATGTTCTCTGTTAGACTGCTTTTCTTTCCTGAACACAAATTAAATCCACTATGCTCCATGATGGTCACATTCAGCGACATGAGTCACATAATACCACACTATGAATAGGAGTGTGCGCCAACTGGGTTGTTAACTACATCAAATTACTCTTAGAATTGCTCTTATCTAGGCTAATCATCACATCTCCATTAAACCCCAGAGATGAGATGCTTATTCTCTTCAAAACTGCCCTTTCCCTGGCTAACCACTCATCATGAAATGTCATGAAAGGTCAAGGCAGTTATGTGACTCATCAGCTCTCCCATGTTAAGTCAGGCCTGTGTATTGTTCATTTTTTAGATATCAAACTATGTTGTCTGTGGTTTTTCTGTTGTTAATACTGCCATGTTTATGCACAATAACAAATAGCTTTTAATTGTTTAATGAGATGCTGCTCTTTGTTTTTGCGGCTCTATAATAATATGATTAGGTTTATGAGAGACAGCTAGCTGTAAAATACTTTCTCTCTCTTACACTCACACTTTCATGGAAGTTTTACTCTCAAATCAAAGCATCGTTAATCATCCCATCACTTAGGAAGCTAACTGCATTATATGTATATGCGCATCCATACATGGCCACCTTACAAATGCAATTCAATGCCACACCACAAACCGCATCAACAACATAACAATACAGTTGAATTGCCGTCACTCTGGTGGTCCTAAAAATGATTTATCACCAAAGCTATGATTTATTACAGAGCTTCGTTTGATTAGATTCACAAATATAAGCTTTCCGGGCAGTCGAGTCCATCACTGTTGCTCAGCAAATGTAGAATATTATATATTGTACAAACTACTGAAGGCTATGTTTACATTTTGTTTTTAGTTAATGCACTTTGGAACCCCTAATTACATTTAGCATTTGCATATTGGTTTCTATTACACAACACTATTATAGTCATGTCAATTTGGTTTGAAGTTATGAAAAAGTTTAGAAGTCTAATCGCATTGTAAGTGTGGGAAGGTCGGCAATATAAAACACACTTAGCTCTCCTACAAGTAAAACCAGAAGGGAATAGAGCGATCATACAAAGAAATGTATGTAATATATGGTATTACTAATGATGGTTAATCAGAATTATCTCTATATGCTATTTCAGTCAGGGGAGGCAGATATAGGAATATAAACAAAAAGCCAGCTTTTATTAAATTATAAGCTGGTACGAAACAAACACAAAACTGCAGGAGCAGGCGAGGTTGAACAAAAGGAAAAGAAGCAAACCAAACTAGAACAAACCAGGAATACTCAGAAGATACAGGAGGACAGACGAGGAACATCCAGAACACCAAGGCAAGAGATCAGGAACCCAACTCGGGGGAAAATGACGATGAACTCAGAGAGAACACTAGGGAAAGCAAGGGGAATCACAAGACAAGGCACAGCTGGGGAGGGGAGCTGAAACACAGCTGAACACAAACCAGGAGAAAATAAATATCAAAATCAAACAGGAATACAGACAGACTGTTACATTATCCTTTATTCAATCAATTGTAACTGATACAATTATCCTCATATATCATCATTCCTTGCTGAGGGAATGTGTGTAGTGAATAAACAAATATATCAATTGTATGTACTAAAACTGGGGCTGTCAATGTGTTACACTCATGATTAACACTAGTGCTGAAAAAAAAAGAAAGAATGCAAATGAATCACATGACCTATTTCCACCCTAACTTTCACACGTAATTCCAGTGTGGGGGAGAGAAACTCCCCCTGAAGGAGACTTTTGTAATTTGAGCTATTTACATGAACAAAAACCTATAAAAAGGTTAAGGCTACGTATAAACATGATCAGTTTGACCAAGCAGGAGCAAAAGAGAACCTGTTGAAGCTGAATATATAGAAAGCAACAGCAGAGCATGGCAGATTAGAAACAGCGACTCAGTTTGACACCTTAAGAGAATAGATGTTAATGCTGGCTTTTATTTTGGTGCCTGGCTCTGTTTTGATCACTGCCTGCAGGCAAAGTTGTCGAACCAGCACAAAACAAGAGCTGGGAGCAATCAATAATACCCCCCCCCCCCCCCCCCCCCCCAACCATCTCAAAGTCCAACACCAACCACACCACTGAGTCTAGACACTGTCTGGGAAAATTGCACCTATATCCAATTTCTCTCTTAAGGAGAACAGAATACGTCTGTCTTTATCTACCTCAAGTTGTGTTTTTTTATTTCATTTTTATTAGATAATGAGGGATATATGATCTATTGAAGGAAACCACTTTAGATAGCAAACTTTTTGTCTGCAGAAGATCAAAACCACTAAGTGCTGCCTTGATCTGCATTATTCCTTAATGCTGTTCATTACAAACCACAGCACTGAGACTGCTCTTGTAAAGGTCTTTAATGACATCCACTTAAACACAGACAGTGGCAGAACTTCAGTGTTAGTATTATTAGATCTTAGTGCTGCGTTTGACACTGTTGACCACAACATATTACTAGACCGACTGGAAAACTGGGTGGGACTTTCGGAAACAGTTCTAAATTGGTTTGAATCCTTCTTAAAGGACAGAAACAACTTTGTTTCTATAGGTAAATACACATCTGAGTTGACAAATATGACATGTGGGGTTCCTCAAGGCTCCATCTTGGGGCCTCTTCTCTTTAACATCTACATGCTACCACTGGCTCAGATAATGAACAACAAAATAAGTTACCATTGCTATGCAGATGACACACACATTTACGTAACAATTTCACCAGGAGACTATGCTCCAATTCAAACACTGAGTAAGTGCATTGAACAAATCAATGACTGGATGTGTCAGAACTTTCTCCAATTAAACAAAGATAAAACTGAGGTAATGGTTTTTGGAGCCAAGTCAGAACGTATAAAAGTTAGCGCTGAGCTTCAGTGTGCAATGTTCAAAACAACAGATAAAGCCAGAAATCGAAGTCAGTGCATGACATTAAGGATTTTGGGAGATGGCCCTGTGGGCCATCTAAGCTAATTTACAGATGGCCCTGAGCCCAATAGAGATTGCCCTGAAAATTGCGCAAGGACGAAATGACGCACGAAGGGTTTTGGAGGCCTCCCCCTAGAACATTTAGATTTTTGCAGGTCTTAGATGCTGTCTGGTGCATTCTCTAGACTGAATTATAAGATGAACCACCACAATATTATAATGTACAATTTCAATTTTATTCTTCATTTCACTTGTTTGTTTGTTCTTGTTTGTGTTTGCTCGCTTGCATGCCCTGCATAGCTATAAGAAACACTTAAGTTATTGGTCAAGACACTTTCCATCTGATGAAGGCAAATGCCTTCCCAGATGTAAAAAAGTAGAAAACATTACATTCAGTTATAACTGCCAAAAGAAAAACATTATTTACACTATTATGGCCCCTGTTAAAAATGTTTGTAATGTTATCTACTGTAAATTGGTCGAACGAATGCCTCCTCATCCGGAAGCTGACCGAGCAGACCCGAGCAGCAGTCGAGAGGAGCCGAGCGCATCCGCGAAGCACACAACATGGCGACGTCAGAGTTCCCGTTAGCCCGCAAATCTAAATCTCTTCGGTCAAAATAATTTCCCTTTAGCGCAATACACTTGCGCCACTTATGTGACAGACAAGAATAGTATGTGACAGACAAGAATAGTCAATTATAATGTCTAACACTTAATGTGGAGAAAGAGATGTCCTGTATGGGTTGATTGTGCGTTTATCTGTTGGTAATGCCTCTGGGTTCCGGTGGGCATGGAAACAAATGTGTAATGCTACGCTATACTTTGTGGCCTCACCCGGTTGCATAGCGACACTTATTGTTTAGGTGTCTTTTAATAAGCAGGTAGTCATATCATTAGCTAGAACTAGCTGGATCTGATCGATATGGACATAAACGCGAGTGAAGTCTAATCTGACGGGAGAGAGAGATCAGCTGCTGCTGACGAGTCGAGACTCGACACGCAGCTCTGCATAATCACATGCAGCCGTGAGCGGACAAAACACACACTTCAGGTTAGAATATCACACGTAGCTATTTTAATTACCTCTCAAACTACCTAAACTAGTTATAGATATGTTTAGTTTTACTGTCGGCTCACTCATTACTGGATCCGCGAGCTGCATGATACTGGCATAATAGATTGCCCGATCGGGCAAACAGCAGGTAAGGCTTCATTGCCCGAGCTAAATACTAGATGGCCCCGGGCCATCGGGCAGTCGTTAATGTCGAGCCCTGTAGGTGTAGTCATGGACTCTGACCTGAGTTTCAACAGTCACATTAAAACAGTTACTAAATCAGCCTACTATCACCTAAAGAATATATCTAGGATTAAAAGACTAATGTCACAGCAGGATTTGGAAAAACTTGTCCATGCCTTTATCTTCAGTAGACTCAACTACTGCAATGGTGTCTTCACAGGTCTCACTAAAAAATCTATTAGAAAGCTGCAGCTGATTCAGAACGCCGCTGCTCGAGTCCTCACTAACACTAAGAAAGTGGATCACATCACTCCAGTTCTGAAGTCTTTACACTGGCTTGCTGTGTGTCAAAGAATAGATTTCAAAATACTGCTGCTGGTTTATAAAGCACTGAATGGTTTAGGCCCAAAATACATTTCTGACCTTCTGCTAAATTATGAACCATCCAGATCTCTCAGGTCTTCAGGGACTGGTCAGCTTTCTGTCCCCAGAGTCAGAACTAAACATGGTAAAGCAGCGTTCAGTTATTATGCTCCAAATATCTGGAACAAACTCCCAGAAACCTGCAGGTCCGCTGCAACTCTGACTACTTTTAAATCCAGGCTGAAGACTTTTCTTTTTGTCGCTGCTTTTAATTGAACTATTCATATCTTAAACTGCACTGTAACTTTTATCCATGTATTTTTCCTTTTAATGTTTATTTTATTAGCTTTTCTTTTTTTAATGCTTAATGTCTTTCATTTTTTGTAAAGCACTTTGAATTGCCTTGTGTTGAAAAGTGCTATATAAATAAACTTTCCTTGCCTTACAGCAGGGGCCCATTGTCTCAGCTCTTGAATCTAACTTTTCAAAAATGTAGTGATAGCAAAGTTCTTGGAAACTTGGATAAGTGAGGAAAAAACGTTCAGAGGACAAATGGCAGCTTGATATAATTAAGTAGCTCCTGAAAAGAAGATGAGCAAACCATGTTGTAATTTGAGCACAATTGAAAGCGAATTATTTCTTCTCCCTAGTGCTACTTTTCAAGACGTTATGACCTCTCGCATGTGACTGAAAGTGGCCAGCTAATATAAAAGTCAATCATTCTTAAGCTGGATCCAGTAAAGGGACTAGGAAGAGCAAAGACTCACTGTGTAAAACATTTGCAATTATCTGAGACGTGTGGCGCAGTGGATAGAGCCTTGGTGTTGGGTTCAGGGGGTCACAGGTTCAAACCCCACTGCAGTCAGCATGTCGTTGTGTCCCTGGGCAAGACACTTCACCCCAAATTGCTCCTGTGGGGATTTCCCACAGTATTGAGTATGGAAGTCGCTTTGGATAAAAGCGTCTAACAAGTGACATGTAATGTAATGTAATTTGTTTAATTTAATATCCCCTTTCTGCAGAGTCCTATTATTAAACCGCTGTAATGACCTGAGTCCCTTAACACACTCACAGGGTATCTAATTTGTATCTAATCTAATCCTTTTGGCAAGTTTAAGTGTTCTCTCTCTTGTCTCTGGTCCCAAAGTACAATGGCTTCCCTTCAGAGATCATGGCCTGTTGTCAGATGGTCAGCAACGTTGAGACAAACATAGCAGTAACCATATAGTAAACAACTTACATTACTGCCTGAAACAAATTAGCCTGCAGAGTTGCACTGAAATGATCTGCTCGTTGCCTCGGTGCATCCAGGAGTAGTCTAACCAATATGATCCCATTAGGGACCTTCAATCGTTTGTATTTATCAAATATATAAAAGTGTTTTTATTATTATAGGAAGTATAGAGGATGCCGTATGGTTTCATTGAAAATCTATTTATCCAGCACAATGATCTGCTATATTGCCAGCAGCGTATAACTTGTAGTGTCTACATAACATTTATTTATCTTTCCAAAGTGCAGTCAACCATGTGGGTAAGACCCCACAAGTTGCTAGAATCTTGCAAGTAGTTCTGCTCTGAGTGCTACATTTAGAGAGAAGAGACCACGAAAGCGTTTTTATGTATTTATGGGCCAAGGTGTATCTTCAGATGTGTAGAGTAAGAACAAACGGTTGTTACGCAACAGCTCGTCCCCCTTTATATTGTGGGAGTAGCAGGTTGTTTTGTCCAATTTGACATTGATTTCCTGGCTTTATGATGGGCCTGCACCATTCACTGCACAGAAGGCATGTACCAGGGGCTAGCGGTTTGACATTGCTGTTCTCCTTGGAGCGGCCTTGCTAGGTGCACGCTCTCCTCCACAAGGGCTGTGATAACTCACACGTCAGTCAAATGAGCCAACCAGTGCACATCTCTTTACCTCATCACTCCTGCCTTACAGCTTGTCTATATGCATGTTTTGGCTGTGGGCGACGGACCTTTCCCCCAGAAGGCTTTCAGACCCTACTTTGTATGTACGTGTGCGCACAGGCTGACATCTTCAACAGAACTTGTAGCTGCTGGTGCATTAGGGCATATCTGTCTTCTGAGAAGGGGGCACCACAGGCACCGTCATCCCACCGGCCATTTACTGAGTAGCAGAGAGGAGAAGGACAGGAAATGGAAAGATAGATGCCCACACTGAATTATGTCTTCAATCCCTCCACCTTGCGAATGTATTTTCTCCTTATAGTCTAGCCAGTCACATTTTACAGAAAATGTCAGCTTTTTGTCGCTTTAGAGTCTGACAACTTCTGTGGCATGGCAGTGATATGTTAGCATTTTGCAAACTCGGCTGGCAAATATGGAATGTGTGAATTCTTCTCCATCAAAGTTATGTTTAGGCTGTTCTTGGATCTCCATTATGAAACATTTATGCTGACTTGCATAGATAGATTAGCAGTGCATGTGTAAACACTGGATTGTATGGTAGAATTATGGTCAAGGGGAATTAGTCCTTCATATTTGCGTCAACATTGCCTATCGTTGTCAGCATAAGGTTGCTGGGCAACCAGCTGAGACTCCAGAAAGTCTCTTGCTGAGCCAAGTTCCTGGATAGATTAAGTTGCTGTTTGTGTACAGAACAAACAGGATCACTTGTGAGTTTTACAGGCTCTATAGAGGGATTTGTGTTTCTGTTGGACAAAGCTAGCTGGCAGTGATCTGTTTCCCACTCCCTATCATTTGACTTTTGCCAAGATAGCAAATAAGTGTGTTTTCCAAAAATATTGAACTATTCCTTCTAACCAGCAGGGTGGTATGGCAGTCTTTTTGTGAGAGAAAGGGAGAGAGTGTGAGGGTGAAGGAGGGAGATGGAAAGGGAACATAACAGCAATTGAGGGAAGTGAGTGATCTCTTTCATTTTAGAAAGCAAGGATGGGATCATTTATTGATCTGGACATTTCATTAAGTGTCACATCAGGTGACAAACGGCTATCTTCCTTTTCATGACCTAAAGACCCTGAAGCTCTGTGTCACCATGACAGCCTTTTTATTTCT
This sequence comes from Pseudochaenichthys georgianus, assembly GCF_902827115.2. Lineage (NCBI taxonomy): Eukaryota > Metazoa > Chordata > Actinopteri > Perciformes > Channichthyidae > Pseudochaenichthys > Pseudochaenichthys georgianus. The sequence goes on from NC_047526.1 coordinate 13,565,573, forward strand.
CAGTCTTCTACAGTGTCTCCTGTTTGCTTCTCACCATGTCTTTTACATACTGTGAATACATGGAAAAGAAAATGTTGTACTGCTCGGTTGCATTTTGAAATATGGAGTGATACAAATATTGAAATTAATCTGAAAGAAAATCATTTGACTTTTTATCAGCACAGCTTGATGCAAGACTAATAAATAGTTTTAATTTATCTCCACCTATGCTTACAATTTTACATGTAGGCTTTTTATGATATTGCTAGTTCAACAGAGGCAAAGAATTATCTTACCGACGATGAGCGTCGACACGCCCTACTCAGATTGGTGTGTCCCGCACGTTGTGTCTTTTCAGCCGTGCCGACACCTTTTCGGCCGAAAACCAACCGATTCGGCATGTTGAAAGGCTTTCGGCAAAAGAGATCACTCTGATTGGCTGTTCAGCTTAGCGAATCAGTGCATGAGAAGTGAGGGACCCAAACAAACTATTAAGAAGGCAAATCTGAGATTTCATTTAACTCCAGCTCTCGACACAGGTTTGGGAAAGCCCCATGAGCTTCTCGCTGTAGAGTGAAAATGGAACGCACACGCTATTTGTTGTTTGTTTATATCACGCAGTCTGTTCTTCTTCTCTCGGTTATCATGCAGTCTTTCTTCCGGTTGTTGCCTGTTTTGAATGACGAATGCACACTACCGCCGCCTGCTGGTAAGGAGAGTTATTGCCACTCACACATGCGCAGTTCGTACGTGCTTCTTGGCCGTCGGCTGAAGTCTTTGCGGTGTGTTCCAGTGCGACACATGGCCAAGACGCAGAGACACGAGGTGACACAACAGTCGGGGGTCCGTCTGTGTCAGTTCTTTGGCCCTTTAAGGGGGTCCTATCCTTGACATGCATTTTGTCCGAGTGTTGTCATATGTTTTCTTGTGCACATTTCTAAGGACAGAATTTAAATTATTCATTTAGTTTAAGTGATTAGGAACCATTGAATTGGAATTTGTTCAGCAGTCACGGCAGGGGATATACAGCCTTTGTGCTGTGTTAATTACAGCTCAGTGGAATGATTCAGATGGAATAAAAAATGGCTTTAATCCCCTGGGAGGGATAGAGTTGGGAATATATAGTTTTCAAGAATAAGCTCTTATTGCTCATGCTGAACAGAAAAACCAAAGCAGTATCAGAATTTAGATTATTTACCTTAATATCCCCCTTGATTGCCAACTAAAAGCTAAATGTCTGAAGCACATGCTTTAATGTAATTTAATGATAAATGGCACCTGTTAGAAGTCAGTATCTGATGATGCTGATACACATATGGCAGACTCTTTTTTTGCTTCCATTACATCATCTGCAGACTGACAAACGAATGACAATAACTTCAGTTCTGTACAATTGCTATATATATTTAGAAAAGGCAGCAGAAAACAAGAACATCTTTGTCAAATGCATTCTTACCAATCTATTTCTCAATGGAAAAAACATGTATTATCTTTTAGTACAATTATATCTTTTATGTCATTATTAACACGGTGTACTCTACCTGTTAGCCTGAATTAATGTCTAAAAGACAAAAGCTTTTTGAAGCATATTAAATTATTTTGAATCCAATTACTTTATACTTCACCTTTCCTTAATCATAAGATTTCCGAAAAACTGGAACAATCCGTTAGTGCTGTCACAATGGAAGGTGCCTGCAGTTATATGATAAACAAAACAATTACCGTACTTTTCGAACTATAAAGCGCACCTGCATATAAGCCGCAGCAGCTAAATTGTCCGTCTGTCTTGCTCTCGTTCTGTCTCTCGGTTCCACTTTTACTTTGGCGCGCTACCTGTCTCACTCTTTTCCGGCCTCCAGCTTTTCCTGCTGGAGCCCGCCGCTTAAAGGTGGCGGGCGCGGACCGGTCATAGAGCCCATAGAGTTAAAGGTGGTTAATTTCACCTGTGAAATCCATAGATTTAGGAGGTTCCCTAGTGGCCGTTAGCTGTACAAAAAAAATGGGGAAATAAGTCTCGGCTTATAGTCCGAAAAGTACGGTATGCTATTTATTCGACCAAACTTAGCATATCCAGATTTTTAACTCATGCCCCCATCCTACCCGGTAAGAGATCCATGGTGCTCGCGTTATGGAAGAATGTCCACACCAATCCGAACTATGCCTTAATAAACCTCTCAAAGCTGCACCTTTGTGCATTAACTAGCACAATTGTCACAAGGACTGTGTGTGGGTGTGTGTAAATGCACACTCACTGACAGTGCTCTCTCTTTTTCTATCCCTCTTGGCCTTGCATACAAATACCCTTATCCAACAATAATGGCTTACGAAGCTCTTTTCTCTCTACAAAAGTGCATCCAATACTGAACAGAAGAAGCTTAGAAAGAAAGCATCCAAGTATACCTCTGTAAATTCCGATAAATGAGTGAGTTTGTTTGTTTTAAGAATGTGACACAACTTTTAACTCCAAGCTCCTCCCCATTAGTTGCAGTTGATGAGAGCAGGGCGGATCGATACTTCATTAATGTTAAAAGATTGAGGCCCCAACTCCAGTCGATTCCAATGAACCAGGTAGACACAGCGTTTGATGCCGGGTCGTGCCTTTGACCAGGCACACGGTGGACCCGTGTGCCTGTAACAACCTATTCTTATATGCCGTGTGTGCATGAACACGCACACAGCCCATCACAATGGGTAACTAGGGAGAGCAGCAGATCAGCAATTCATCCATAAGTGTTTAATTAGTTTGAGACCAGGGCCTCATCACGTTTTATATACTGTCCTTCACAGAGCTGGATGGGGACATGATTGCTTCTTTGCAGAATGCAGTACACCTCCGTTAGATAATCTGTTTTGGTCATGTTCTACAGTCATTTATATAGTCTTTTTTACTATGTTTCACAAATATAATGGTATTCAATGTTAACATAAACATTTTATAATCATCAAATGAGACATCATTTATTTGAAATAAAGATAATAATTAATGAGCGCTGGGAAGCAATCAAATACTTACCAGTGTTTTTATTTTTATTTGACCCTTGATCCAATTCACAGCTCTCATCCTATTGTATATTTGCAGAAGAACTCTCATTACCCACATGCTGTCCCATTTCTTTATTTTTTCTCACTCAAATTTGACAGTGTATAATTTTCCATCTGGAATGTAACATGTGACTCATGTGAGTCTTAAATCAATTGAACTCTGGTACGAAACTACATTTTTATATAGTCATTACGTTTAAAGTTTTAAACGCATCAAAAAGCCCATTTATTCACATATTTTCTCTGGCTCTTTTTCCCCTTTGGTCCAGAAATGTTGTGATTTATTTCCTAGCATGAGTGTACTCTGGTTGGTTCAGTGTCCTACATGTGAATTCAGAGAGGGGAATTAGAGAGCAAAGAATTTACTGGAGGCAAGGAAAATGAATGCACACACACACACACACACACACACACACACACACACACACACACACACACACACACACACACACACACACACACACACACACACACACACACACACACACACACACACACACACACACACACACACACACACACACACACACACACACACACACACACACACACACACACACACACACACACACACACACACACACACACACACACACACACACACACACACACACACACACACACACACACACACACACGTGCGTAGGTTAGTAAACAACAGGGCATCTGTAGAGGTTAGGAGAGGACTGTGTCTGTGAATTTGGACTGATTTGAGCAGACTGGCTGACTTTCCGGACCAGTGGCACTGAGCATTTACGACACATGTCCATGAAATAAACATGAGACGTGACTGAAAAAGCAGCAATGTATAGTTTGGGACATTAATAGCAAGACAATTATTGAAATACGTTTCTTCAGCTCATTAACCAGTTAAATTACCATCCTCTATATTATATTTCCTTTCGCTGAGGTTTTTATCCAAAGCGACTGACAATAAATGCATTCAACCATGGATAAACAAACTCAAAAAGCAAGTACCCTGTCAGAACATTAGCTTTTCATAAGTCAAACTGTTTTTAAGTGCTACTGCACTAGCCTCAAATAAGCCTAACCTTTCGAAGTCAAGATGCTGTCAAAACCACTCTTAGTCATAATCCCTTTTATTGGATAGCTGACAAGAAATCTAGTGAAATTATGTTTATGGACAGGCACTGCATCTCTACTGCGCTCCAGTCGCTTTAAAACAAATGAGCTAATATCGTCGTGTGGAGGTTAAGTTGTATTTTATGTTTAAAGCTTCAGTAATATTAGTATTATCTGTTGTCACACTTACAGTTTGAACTAAAAGTGCTCACACGTGGATGGCATGTGTAACAATGTCAGCTTTCACACTCTGTAGTTGTTGCAATTACTGTTCCTCACATTATTCTGGGTGATAATTGCGATCTTGAACCTTTGTTAAGATCATAATTAAGAACATACATCTCTAACCAAGCAGTAAATGTTGAGGTTTTATGCATATTTTTACAATGTGTTTTATGTTTACGTCCTAAAGTTCACAGTACACAACTTTAGCCAAATGTGAATATTAAAGCGGGTCGCCATTCTGGTAATGATGTACTTACATGAGATATACAAATTGTAAATGGACAGTGTGTTTGTCGATAGATACTGGAGCGGGTCCCAAGTGCTTCAGTGTTTCCTCAGATGGCCTTTCTATAAACTTTAGATAGATACGTATTTGGATTAAACTGACAAAGCTTTGGGGCTTTCATGACTCCATTGTTCCAAAGAGACTAGTGGATCAGTCTGGCTGTGTATACCTGTGGAAGGAAAACAGCTAACCCTGAACACAGAATAATGCATTCAATTCGTTTTGTATTCTAGTTTTATTCTAAAGAGTCTACAGATCATGTCCTTCCTTTGTCCTATTTTCAACACGGTGCATGACTTTCCCACTACCAGGAAGACTAGAGATTATTAAATAAAGACATAAGTGAATCAGAGCCTCCACCCAAAGGCATTGGCAGAGTATGGTGCTGAATTGTCCATCAGTGTCACAGCACTGATTTATTTATTTAATACTTGCTGGTACGGCAGTTTTGGTACTTGTCTCCTGGGGCTTTTTGCTATCAGAAGCTGTATTTGTCAGTGTGTGCATGTGTGCACACATGCTGTCCTGAAAGTGTGTGTGATGTCAGCTCCGAATGTTCCTACCAATTCTTGAATCTAGCAGGGTTTAGGCACTTTTAATTATTACAAAGTGCTCTTTTCCCTTCCTCCCACTCTCCGCCATCAGCTTATCTTCCCTCTGTGGTTGGCTGTTTCATGCATTATTTAAGAGCTGACTATTACGATTCATTTTCTGCCATTCTATCTCACCTTTTCCTCGCTTCATAGCTCTGATGGGGATACCTGACCCTTTCCAGACCTCTTTCACTGGCTTGTGGATCTTTTGTGTATAGAAAGATTGAAAACTATTTATCCATAGCGGGTAAAAAGAAAATGAAGCTTCTATGTTTCTTTTTTATTATGTTCTATTCATAATTACATGCTGACATTTGCCTTGACTTGGTTATATTTGAATAGACATTACATGTTTAAAGAAAAACTCATACATACAAAACTCAGAGCAGAGAAGCAATACTTTCTTTACTTAATTTGAAAAGACCCAATTTTTGACAAATGACCAAACGAAATGTGTGTGAAATGTGTGTGTGTGTGAAATGTGTGAATTACTAGTGGCAAACCGGTTGTCCTTTCTCCTGTGATTATCATTTACATTATTGTGCATGCACCTTGCTCATAGCGCTGTTTTTAAAAGGTCTCCATTAATGAACAAAAGCCGGAACACGGCTTAAACACTGGGTGTATTATAAAATCAGACCTAGTGAAAGATTCACGGCCTCACTTAATCACATGGACTATGGAGTACTTTTCTAAATGTCCTTGAAAGTGTACATGATACGAAATATTACCTAAATGTACTAAAGTTATGTGAATTTGTATTTGTTAGAATTACTGTCGAGCATTAGCTAGCAGCAAGCGTACTCCAGTTCTCCATGGGTTTTTTGTTGGGCTAGTTGTGACTTATTATCCCTGTTTATGTTATGTTTTTTAGGATAAAAAATGGTTGTGTAATGTTTCCATTTCTGTTCCCTTTCCATTGACAAGTACTTAACAGGTTTCATTTTCTACCTACCTCTGAAGCACGCACAGTGTGCATAATCACATCTTTACAGTGGTAACAGGATATGTGGTTAAAAGCTTTGAGGGAAAGGAGACTTGACAGTCAACAAGCAGCAGGCATATCATGATTTCTTGTCAGATATTGCCTATTTGTGTCTTTGTGGGAAGGTACTAATTATACAATGGAAGGAAGCCTTCGGTAGTATTAAATCCAACGCTTTGCTCAAAGCATAAAGGGAGTATAAGTTTACAGTATAGTAAGATGTCGAATAAAATAATGCAGTCCAGTCCATTTAGTCCTTTCAGAACCAGGCTGACAAGGTTATTGATTCCGCATAAGATCCACCTCGTAGATGTGGCTCATTCATGTGGCCTTTGACTTGAAATACAATAGCTTGCATTTTGAATGAGTCCATGGTGATCTATATTCACATCTCGGGTCAATGACGCACATCATGCACATGCATGTGGGACCTTTATGAAGTGATTTCTTCCTTTTTGAGACTGTTCATAGTTTATGATAGGATTACAGTTTTTATCCTGCTGGTGCTGAGCATTATACCCTCTGATGTGGCTCGATGCTTTTGTCCCTGGGAAACCGACATGTGTGGGTCCCTATGTGTTTGCTCTCTCACACTTTCGTTCTGTTGGCTCTTCTCTCTGACTTTGTTGCTCTGGTCTGTTTCTCAGCGTCTGCTTTGGAAGTAAATGAAGGCAAATGCCTCCAAGTTTCAGTGCATTTAGCATTCTTGCTTGCTTTGACCTTTGTACTACACTCTCGGAAAGCCGGCTTCTGTTTCTCCCTTCCTCTTAAAAATCCAGAACACCATCTGTTGTCATTAGTGTCCAACAACCAGGATGTAGCAGGGCTGCTGTCTCCGGCTGCCTCTCTCTTACAATCTTCTTCACCCACTGCCTGTAAATCTTTGAAAAAGGCCAAACGTCCATATTAAAATACATTAAATTGCAAACACGAATATAACGATGACGAAAAAAATGATGGTGTTAAACATGAGAAAGTTGTGTTTGTTTATGTCCTTGCTTTCCATCATCCAATCTTTTCAACATTATGTCTCTTTTTCAAATTTGGATCCCATACTGTATGCACCTGGACAGCAACAACTGAATTTGATGGTGAAAGGTCATTGCCACTGTGACCCCCCCCCCCCCCCCAGATATTTCTTTGGAAATAACGCTCATTTGGACAATTTCACACAAATGTCTCATACCATAGCATAGATGTAAACAGCAACTTGTTACAGAAGGATACAAACATTGAGGATGTCATTCTAGTTCTTAGTTATTCTTAAACTTTAAATGTTTTGATGGATAATGTAATGTTTTATTTATTTGTCTTTCTCCATCTTTTTTCTCTATCATAGATCACATAAAGCGGAAGATTCGCCGGCGGCCATCTTGGGGACGGGGCATCATTCGTAAGAAGAAGACTTACAAAAAAGGAATGGACGAGGAGGAAGAGGAGGAGGAGCCCGAGGCCGAGGTGGAAGCTGTAGGGCCCAGTGACTCATGTTTAACGCCGGACGAGGAATCATCATGTGACACCATGGGACCCCAGCCCAATGGCCACCATCCTCATGTCCCCTCTACGGAAGAGGAGAGCTCCAACGAGCCCCCTGTTGCAGCTCCTGCTGAACCTCCAGTTGACAGCGAAGCCCAAAAAGAGCAAACGCCTACGGAGGAGGAGCCCTCGGCCAAAAAGGCAGAGCCTGAGAACACAGAGAAACACAGCGAGCCGCTTCGCCTCAGTGGCAGTTCTCAGCCCCAGGCAGATGGGGATGGCCAGTCCAAGAAGGCTGACTTCCAGCCGTCAATTGCATTGTCCAAATCTTCAGATGCTGAGGGCCAGCCTAAGCACACAGAGGGTGTCTTAGTATCACAAGCGGACTGTGTGAATGGAAACGAGTCAATGGACAGCCTGGACTCACACAGCCTCCAGGGGAGCAGCGAGGGTGAGAAAAGAACTGCTCATAGCACGGCTCAGTGCTCTAATGAACCAGAACTGGAAGAGCACAAAGATAAACACGAGAGCAACCCAACTCAGGAGCACCCTCCCCAGGATGGGAGAGCAGAAACGGGAAATGTTGTGGACCATCAACATACAGAAGAAGGTATAATGCTACACCTTGAGGCTTCTGTGATCTTAAATAGAATTAGAAATTGGAAAATAGAGCTCTTTCTTTCAAGCACAACCATTGCCAAAATGATTATCAGGATTATTTTGATCAATATTGAGACAACAATAATCTATAACGAAGAAGTCATTGATTAGGGATTGGGACACACTATTTCAATTAGACTAACACATTGAAACAAACACAGCAGTTTCACTTCCATGCTGTGTTATACTGCTGCCAAATAACAAATCCTATCTCAAACTAAGAAGTCCTTATTTTTAGAGCATCTCCTAGGACCAAATTAGAAGGTACATTGTGCTAAAACTTTTTTTCACGCTGTGCTACATTCCTGCTCATTACCAGATGTTAGCATGAAAACAAGTTTCTTCCTCACCTGTATTCAGTGCAATCTAATGTAACGGTCTACTTTGAAAGCAGCCGTTTTGTGATAATAATGAATAAGTGATAAACTGTGCAGACTTCATCTCAAGTATTATTATTATTTTTGGGATTTTTGCATGTTTTCAGCATTCCTTGAAAATGTAAATATATACAGCACTAAACATTGAATCCAAATGCTGTTGTTCCTGGATGCATGTTGTATTTAAGTAATGAGTTACGTGTCACAGATGAGATTTGAGAGCACATCATTCACTCTTCAGCTACTCGTTTTGGTTTCCTCATTTCACTTGCTAATCAGCTGATCTTCACAGTAGATATGCAATTACGCAAGTTAAACAAAATCTGTTAATTTGTATACATCCAGTCAGTGCTTTGCCCACCACCTAATTACGACGATGAATTACTTTTTTGATTACTACCCAGCTCTTGTGATTTGCACTCGGTTACGCTTAAAGTAGAGAGAGGACATGAATTATGCAACATAAGTCATACAGAATATAGAAATGCTATCCTCTGGCTTAGCAGATAGTATAATTCAATGGAGAAACCCCACATGCTTGAAGCTACGAGTACCATTGTAGTTACTCGTCAGCTTCTGATATGTATTCTGACTTCTTTTTTTTTGTCTATAAAAGATTCACAATTGCCATGAGCCATTATGCCATTTCTATTGTTGAGTCAGATATAAGCCAAAAGGTTTATGGGTGTGATTACAGGCCTGTGGTTGGGCTTGTGACGGCTAGGGGCCAGCTGGAAAGCCAAGGTAATGGCGTTCCTAGAATATGGAGAAGCCGTCGGAGGATGGCACGATCAGCAAACGGAACAAAAAGAAACCAGGGCTTCTCAAACAACACACAACCCAGCCACTCGGCCCCCGCGCTCATTACAAGCTGAGCCAGGCATTTTGCTTGCATCAAAGTGAGCGCTGTTATAAATGGACAGGAAAAAGACCAAATGTGAAATATTGTAGCTGCAAGTACTTTAATATGTATTCTCTTCACGTATTGCATTCATCTTGTAGCCGTGGCAGTTGGAATTTATTTCCTAGTTTGTGCTATTTGGCGGTTCGTGACTCCGAAGAGGTTTTTAAATGTAGCCGACCCCTTCATTGTAGGATGTTTTTGATGTTCACACTGTAACTCACATGGTCAACCCTTCTTCCATCAATAATCCATTTGTCTTTTTATAGGGGGCTCCACAGCCGAGATGTCAGAGCAGCTGAAGGGAATTACTGAAAGGACGGAGGAAGAGCCACAACCAGCCCCCCCCCATCCTCCTTTAGTGGTTGACCACCAGCGACTTGCGGTAAATATTTCTATAAATCAGTTATTTTCTCCATTTATTTATGTTTCGGTACATGCATCTCTCGGTCTGAAAGCTGCTCTAGTTAAGGGTCATGGTTTAGCAAGTTATCAATACAGTGTGGAAACTAAAGAAAGCACACGTGTTAATAATACTAAATAATGTACTGCTGATGGGTCCTGGTAGTGTGCCTGCTAGTTCACCGTCACACTGTCATGACTAACTGGGACGCTAAAATAAAACAGATTCATCATTCAAGTTATTAGCAACACCAGTGCTAGGGAAAGTAAAAGCTGTATTAATCATCCAGATTATACTGTCTGCCCTCCATCTTTAAGAAGGTCACCTAAAAAGCAATAATTGCCTACAGACTGGAGACACATGAAATCAGAGAAACGTGTCTGTTCTGTTTTGACACTGTCTAAGAGTTGATTTCAATGTAAAGACAATGTGAAGCCTATTTCTAATGTAAGGTCACCAGCTAGCACCACATTGCTGGAATGTGTGCGTATCGGTATGTATTTTTTTAATTACATTTGAATATGATAGTCTCCAGCAGCGTGAAATAGATGTATGTTGATTAAAATGCATTCCTTGCATGACAAAAAAACTTCTTTAGTGATGGATGGTCATTTAAAGAGAAAGTCCCTCTCAAATGGTGTTAGTTTTAAACATGGAGATTTTCAACATGATGCTGAGTATTCATCCTCCGCCTTGTCATTTATCCTTTGTAGTCATGGAAGCGTTTGTTGCTATGGGGTTGGAATTTTACGAGAAAAAAGACACACAGCCATCTGCATCAAAGCCTAAAGGGAACCACATTTCCTATTCAGCTCTGACAATTTGTTAGAACTACCCTCATAGCCACTTAAAACACTATTTTACAAACAAAGATTTCAGCTTTTTTAAAACCCCAAAGCGTGCCACGTTACAATGTTGCTCGATTCTACACGCTCATCATTCTAATACAGACCATGAAGGATGTAACAGCTGGGCCGATTTGGCTTTGTGCGCTGACTGCTTATTGGAGAGTTAACAGGTACGGTGATCTGTGTCAAAGCAATGATGTGGTAACAGGAAGATGAACACGGTCACACAAAATGTCCACGCTCATCTATTAAGATCGTGATCACTTTATGCACTCGGCTGTTTAAGCAGTTAGGAACCAGTGTCGATGTGTTGGAGCCCTCGAAGAACATCACACATTCTGAAAATAATTTAACAAATGAAATATTTAAGCAATATTAATAATGCAGCAACAAACCGTGTTGGAGACATAAAACCCAGATTTGACTCTGTAGCCTTATATTAATACAAAGTACTAAGGCTATGAAGAGACAGTAGGTACTTTTCATAAAAAATAAACAGCTCAACATCGAACCAGTTAATAAGAAGTGTTTACATTTGGAAGTATTGGTTTTATCAGAGCCAGCTGTGGTACACTATCACATTTTGCAACAATCCAATTAGATTGATTTTGGAAAATAGGGGTTATAATCTAAGCAATATGCTTTTATTTTTTTCCAATTTTAAGTTCGTTCGGGTGCTTGTTTTAATTTGGTTGGCACTGTGGATGTTTTTTTTGTTTCTCCTCACTTCCGCAATGCCGCCCAGCTGCTGTTCATTTCCATGCTCCAGATTGGTCACCTATTGCGCAAAAGGACTGTTGAATCCTTTTTTGCGTGCAGACATTAAAATGCAAATCAGCCGAATGAACAAGCCCTTTTGTTCTTTGGTTAGAATGATGTTAGAAATGGCAATGACAATCATCCTTGGCTTAGGCCTGCTCCTTTTGAAGGCTAACCGTTTGTGTTATCTTTAGTGGGCCAGCCGAGGAAGCTTCACCCGTCATGCCATTTTCTTTCAGGCGAACCCTGTCCCATGCTCTGAATGGCGCTCGTTTAAAACCCTTCATTTAGTTCATGCCTTATTTCTCCGTGATTTCTATAGCTTCCTAACATAGAAATGGTTGAATAGAATTGGTGTCCAGATAATGCGAAGTCCTGCATTATTTGAGCTGGGCCTGGAAGGCAGCACATATATTGAAGTTTTTTTGTGGAATGGGACACGAGGTGGGGAAACTCAATCATGGATGTCGAGCCTTAAGCTTCCTCGACATTCATAGGTCTGCTGCTGTCACACTGCCCTTATCAGATGGATAACTTCTGAGCCTTATCCCTCTTTTCCATACACCCTATGGTCCTGCCACTGTCTCTCTTCCCCCTTTTCATCTTTCATACATCACTTTTGTATCCTCGCTATCTGAACACGGAGGGAGCCAATTACACTGGCAGACCATTTCACATCTCTCTATCAACAGGTGCTCTTCCTGCGACATCTGAAGGAAACAAGGGTTATGACTGAAACATGAGCTTCTCTCTGCCTCACTACATCCACCAACTTGTCCCAGGATGTGTTCCAGTAACGGAGAGCATATGAAGCAGCTCTGTGTTTTTATTCCCCCCACACAGTCACGCTAGGGTCCCACCTAATACCCCAAGTGTAAATTGGAGCCTCGGCTGAGTGGGCTCCCCTGACAGCGCTTCTCCCTGATCAAGTTAGGGCTGCTTGGTTTCAGGGCGCTGTAGTGTAATTCATGTAAAAGAAAGTGTTCTTCTGACATGCACTTACTCCTTTCCTCCATGCTTCGAAGTGACATCCAGCTATCAAGCCATTATCTAGTGGCTTTTACCCATGCCCCACAAGGCTGGTGGGGAGTGTGTGTCTTGTCTTCTAAACCTCACTCCCATCGTTCAAACTGATTGACAGACTTTTTTTGGCCTGAACTAAGTGCTTCAACTGGCTGCCCCTGTGAGCAGACACACACTGCACTAATCTGGAGGTTTATTTGTTAGTGGGGGGAAGATGGGACATATCTGAGAGAAACAGATCGTGAAAAGAGGGGACTGTGAATAATTGCTTTTTCATCCCCGGCTTACGGAACAAATTGAATATACGGTGTGCAGGATGAGAGTCACCATTTAAGCAGACATTTGATGGCAGGGGCTCAGATTGGCATGCCGCCTGATTTCTATGGGGGCCCGCAGTGAGTGTTATACTGTTGCTTCAGCCATTGATTGCTGATTATTTCTGACTTTTAAGTTGATGGAAGAGGCTCTGGAAACTCTGTGGAATTAAACACCATCCGAATGTTATGAGTTTGTTCACATAGCCTACACTCAAAGCCTGTAGGACAGAGATTATTATTATTAGTAGTATTATTTCAGTATTAGCATCCCGCCTTTCAAAACCGTGGCTCAGTTATTTTCCCTGATTCACTTACTAAAATCAAGTTCCTGTTATTGCCCGTTTCACTGAAATGATGCTTGACGCTCTCCGGATCAAAATGAATTCCTCAGCATGAATAAATAGGTCCTGAGGCTTGCGTCTCCAACTGCTCCAAAGCGTCTCTTATTGTCAGCTGTTTTCTTTCATCAATAATCAGACACTTGTCCACAGATGGACTGGGAGAAGTGTTGTTGATGATGGCAGATGAGAATTCAGAAACAAGAAAATCCAATCTGGGCCCGGCAATCTTTCCTTCATCTCACCAAGAACACACAGATTATCGACTGCTCTGCTGTTTTCTTTAGCAGCTGTCTAGAAGGAGCCAGTGTTTCTAGTTGCTGGCACAGCATGGAGTCCTTTGGCTTGATGCTTTAGCTATTACAGCATGTCAGGATTTCCTGTTTTTAGAGAAGCCTGTCAACAGAAATTGCCTCATTTCAGTTTGTCATCTTCCCTCATTTTTAGTACCAATAGCAACGGGGGCTCTGGCAAAGTATTCATGCCACATGTCTGATCAAAAGAGAACAGTTTAATGGTAGTGCTGGACCAGCATTTGATTGTCAATAAAAATAGATGTTGTTTGAAGTGCTTCTTTTATTTCCATTCATTCCCACTGATGGCTTTGACAATGTGGCTATTTGCATGTAATTGCACTTCCAATGCGGCGCCTCTTGGCCATGCATGTGACGGCCAGCAGCTTACACAACATAAACATACAAGTCTCTTGTGTTCTCTTTATATATTCTTTAGTAGTTTGCCTCCTCGCCGAGCCTTTATGCTGTTTTATTCTGACCCCTTTTTCCAGTTCTCACACTTCATACATCCCACTCGAGTAAAGCCTTAGAATTTGTGGATTTTTAAAACGTACATAAACAGAATGTTTAACAACGCTTTGTGTTGCTTTTGCCAACCATGGTACGTTTTGTAGTATAGTTTACAGTACTGGCTTACAATTGGAAGCAAAATGGCATTTAGGTTGATGGAAAAATTGTGCAGTAGCCGGAGGGAATATAATGCTATTAGGATGCTATTACATTTGTTAGATAATATTTCATCCTGGCTTAGATTCGCACCTCGACTATTAACACACACATATTACTCTCTGGCCAGTTAGCGTCTTACATTTTGCTTTCAATTACCACAAATTAACGATGAATATAAAGAGGGCTCATGTTTACAGGTTCAACATCACCCAGTTCTTTAAATCCATTGGAGACAGAAATCAAGGAGACATTTTCACGGCTATATATGTGTGTATATTCAGAAAATATATTCTCATAATGCATAACTTATATGTATGAGATGCTTAGTGCTTGGTCAGCACTGTTCAACACCCTTCCCATAACCCAATACACACACAGACACACTGTTTGTTGCTTCTACACATGTAAAGGACATTGCATCGATCAACCTTTATTTCCCTTGAGGTTTACCCTGCGTTTAACCATAGCTGGTCAATACATGGTCCTTTCCATAACCTTTACCTTTACCTAACTTCTTTGATATATTCACTTTTATGCCTTTCCGTTTTGCCTTCGTTGCATTCTTTTTGAAAACATCAGATCATTTTACAGGGTTATGTGGTTTGGGGTTATTTTTGTAAAGTCAGTGCTGCGAGTTTCTCCAGCTTTTATTACCTTTTTGATATTGGATCCCTGCCGTCTTGAATCCATGAAATATTAAAATGATTTCCTCTAGCCTACATACAGTACATTGTATTTGTCTCGTACTTATGTGCTTTATTGAATAGATTCTTTATTATTATTGAAAATAATTCACCTGAAAACTTGTCAATGGAAAAGGAGAACTAAAGGCTGCTCAAGGTATACAAATTATTAGTTTATATTAATTTCAAACAACTAGTTCTAGTATGGTTCAGGTAGATACAGGTCAAATGTTCTGCAATAATAGCCACACAGAAAGTCAATGCTTTATTGGAAGTGTATGAAGAAATATTGCAAGGTAGATTTTGGATACAATTTGCCACATTATGATACACATTACGCCAATCATAAAACATTCGTATTGATATATTTTTAAATATTTCGCCGTACTTTAGTCAAGGTAAACATGAATGTCTTCTTAAGGTCCTTACACACCAAGCCTATTTTCCATGTCGATAGATGTCGGGCCGTCGATGAGCATCGTGTCGCCCTACTCAGATTGGTGTGTCTTGGTGTGACTGCACCGTCGTGTCTTTTCGGCCGTGGCGACACCTTCCGCCGCCGATTCGACATGTTGAATCGGTAGGCTGTTGGCCAAAGAAATCACTCTGATTGGCTGTTCAGCTTAGCGAATCAGTGCATGAGAAGCGAAACGGCAGTGAGGGACCCAAACAAACTATTAAGAAGGCAAATCGGAGATTTCATTTAACTCCAGCTCTCGACACAGGTTCGGGAAAGCCCCATGAGTTTCTCGCTGTAGAGTGAAAATGGAACGCACACGCTATTTGTTGTTTGTTTATATCACGCAGTCTGTTCGTCTTGTTCTGTCGGGACGTGTTCTTTGGTGTCAGTTTGGTGTGTAAGGACCTTTTAGAGAAGGCTAATAGCCCCTCAAATCTGGGGAAATATTAATTGTGGTACTGGGCTATACGCTAAACTTTACTTGCCCTGTATTTTAGTGTTTAACAAGTTGAAATTGATCTTACTCTCTCCGTAGTATGCCCTGACCAATACTGCAGTTTAGAGGATAATGCCATTATCAATTTTTTTTTTTTTTTAATCGTATTAGAGATTCAAGTAATTGTTTTTACTCCAACTAAAAACAATCTTGACACTGGTCATTTAGCTATTTATTATTTTATTTATTATTACCACTTAACAATGTACTGATCAGGACAGTGCATTCGACAAATAAACGTCTCTTCACTATTGTCAATAGTTAAGAGGAAAGTAGATTCAGGAAGTGTTTAGGAAAGTCACTTATTAAACAGGATTCACTACATTATGGCCTTGTCTTGGTTTAGTTTATATCCTGGCCATGAAACTGGCCATGAATCGCTAAGCTCTACATCGATTTCACACAACTTCTTTTATTGATCTTTGCCCTGAAGTTTTATTTCTTATTTATTTATACCCCAACTTTTATATTTCATGTACATGATGTGAATGGGTCTCAGATGTGCTGTTACTGAAAAAGATGACCCTTTTCATAATACACAAATATACAGATTTACATACATTTTAACAAAACAAATCAGTTTGTTTTGGCCACATATTAAATTGGCCCTATGATGCTTTTTGGGGTTTAACCCCCCCCCCCCCCTGTAGTGTGTTACTGTATATAGGTTTTTGTGAATGTAAATGGTCTGCAAAGGCTACTATCCCAAAGTGTGTGGGAGTTTCTCTCCCACACACTTCTACGAAACCCAGAGCAGACTGGGCTCTGATTGGTTGGCTGGCTGCACGCTGTACAGATAGTATGAGAAAAATAAACCACTTCTTCAACATTAAATAATTTAAGCATGTCTCAGTAGAGGCAGAAAATACAAATATGAAACCTGAAATAATTTGCATAATAGGGCCCCTATAAAAACATAATTTTGTAAAATAATATCAGGGGATTGCGTAACTAACATGTCAAATAATATTGTATTTAATTAAGATTTTGCCCAAATTACCTACCACATAATATGATGCATCTTTCCCACTTCCGATTTACCAAAAGTGTCTCCACACCAACAAGTGCTTGGATTTGTCATGATGGTCCCTGACCCTCATGACACTATCTATATTGCATTACCTGTGTGACCGAGTGCCCTGTAAGCCACATTATCTGCCGCTGCAACGTCTTCCTCAGCAAATCCAAATGCCACATCTCACTGCCCACATTTGTGGCATTCATGGTAACGAGCAAACCAGAATCATTTATAAATCTTTTTGTACTAGTGTTAAAGAAGAAAATAAATCAAAGTTAGGAAAGGAAGACGGGGGTGAATTGTTCTCTCAGAGGCCGACATTGAAGGCTTAATAGTGTCCCTGGTGACAGTGACCGTAGGGCTTCAAATCCTTGTTTTTTTCCCCCCTCACTGCCTTTTTCTCTCACTCACTACTGAGGAAAGCTTTTCACACACACACACACACACACACACACACACACACACACACACACACACACACACACACACACACACACACACACACACACACACACACACACACACACACACACACACACACACACACACACACACACACACACACACACACACACACACACACACACACACACACACACACACACACACACTCTAACGCAGCTACGAGCACATCCTTCCATGATCAAAGAGGGAGAAACTCCACTATTAGTTACCTCAATTTTTTTTTTTTAAAGCTATTAACACATAACTATAATACCATCAAAATATTACGTTTACATAATAGCAGTATTAGTTTTTCTTGTCTTTCTGGAAGAATTTAAAACATTGGGGTGGGATACATACAATATTTGACTAATTATGTTTTGAGGAGCAACTTGACACCAATGGAAACTCTTGCATTTTCTGACTGCTGGTCGTGAGATCACCCCCCACATTTCTACATGTATTAATACAGGGTTGCCAACTTTGGGTACCTGGCTGGAGTGAGATTTTTATATCATGGGTTTAATTACACATATGCGCACTAAATGACCTTAGCATATATATAGGATATAGGATATATATACAATATATACAAATACACAAAATTGGACACAGACTATAAAGGGCACAAAGTTTCATTCACTAATGAAAGTCAAACACATGTTTGTTTCCACTGTTTTATTGCGTGCCTGTCGCGATAAGCAATTAATTGACTTATTGTACGATAAATCAAAATGAACTCGATACATTTCCATTTACATGAGGATGTGACTAGCAGTTCGAAAGGATGTACTTCAATTATTATTATATATTATCATTATGTCAGGGGTCTAAAATGGTCATACAACGGTGCCGACAATATTATTGTTTATCGCAATAATTTCCTGGAAAATGTATCCAACAAAATTAATTATCGTGAGAGGCCTATACATGAAACACACACACAAACAAATCTACAGACTTACTCCAAACTGCCAAACATATTAATTAACACACTCTATTTTGGCCTAGTAGAACAATAAGCAGCAGACTTTTACTTTTTTATCATTTCTACTGGATCTTAGATCTGCGCTTGCGCAATACGGGTCGGCAGTTGCCAGAGAGTATTTTTGTTGGATAATCTATGGTAGGGCTAACCCATACAGTGGTGGGGTGAAGTCAGTATTTGCAATGTAATTACATACACGCTCCCCCTTGACAGTGAAACGCCACGTGTGAGGTTTAGATTATGTCCCTGTCTCAATCCAAATTGAACTGTAAAAGGCACATTTGTCTTGTAGTAAATAAAAAGGGCGACCTGGAGCCAATCCTGCAATTTACCCACAGGTGAAAGAGTTGACATGCTGAAAGCCCCACCCCTGTAGGGGGGTCTGGGGGGATTCTCCCCCAGGAGATTTTTTTGAAATACTAACATAAAATACACATTCTGGTACTCTCTTGAGAAGAAAAATAAATACATCTATTACTACACAACATATTTAAACAAATGAATGCCATTTTAGTTTTTTGTTACTTTGTTCTGAAAGCTGAACCTGCTGCTCCTCACAGAGAGAAGAGGGAAGAAGCTGTGTTAATTACTTTACATTGTGGATAAGGGTTGATAGCCCGCATTGTTCTGTGTGTCAACATGAAAGACAGCCCACACACCTATCAATCATCAAACCGTGGGGTCTTATTTCATTACGTGTTGATTTATATCAACACGTAATGTTGTATCGATGTATAGATGTACTACAGCAAAAGTATTCTCCGTCGGGACTTCCTGCAACAACACCACGCCGTTATCTTGATTCTGATTGGCCAGAAGACATTATCAAAGATGTTCTATTGAGAAGACGATCACTACCTGACAAAAGTTTTCAAAACCGTTTCTAGTCTTCGGTATTCTTGTTTTTGGCGTGAGAATAGTTTAGGCAGAGTGAGAGCGTGAGATTGAGGGTGAAAGCGTGTGTCACACGCCAGATGCGTGAGAGTTGGCAACCCTGATTAATATATGTTCTGTATTACACATAAGGAGCTCATGTAGAGGGATGCTGAAGTTTCTCGACTTTGCCATAC
Organism: Pseudochaenichthys georgianus; assembly: GCF_902827115.2. Lineage (NCBI taxonomy): Eukaryota > Metazoa > Chordata > Actinopteri > Perciformes > Channichthyidae > Pseudochaenichthys > Pseudochaenichthys georgianus. The sequence goes on from NC_047526.1 coordinate 13,584,992, forward strand.
TCAAGACACAGGGTTCAAATTTGACATTCTGGTGTCAGAACGGTGGCATAAATAGTTTGGGAAATGAAGTAGGTGAAGTAGGTTAGAGCAGGAGTGGAAGAATTTAAAACATTGGGGTGAGATACATACAATATTTGACTAATTATGTTTTGAGGAGCAACTTGACACCAAGGCAAGGCAAGGCAAGGCAAAGCAAGGCAAGGCAAGTTAAGTTTATTTATATAGCACCTTTCAGCACCAGGCAATTCAAGGTGCTTTACAAAAATGAAAGACATTCAGACAAAGGCATTTAAAAACAGTAAAAGATAATAAAAGAAACATTAAAAGAAAAACAAAAAATGAAAGACATTAAGAAAAAAAAGAAAAGCTAATAAAATAAACATTAAAAGATAAAAGTTACATAGCAGTCTAAGATATGAATAGTTCAATTATTTCGGTTCTTGATTTTTAATTTATTCACAAAACCTCCCTTTGGAAATCCGAACATTTCCGTCCCGATTGTTAATTTAGACTGATTGTTTTCACCATGTTATGCTCGCATGACATCCACAATCGGACCCTCAGGAGGGTGTACTAGTCCCCTACTCTGCTTTGCGTTCCATAACAAAGTCTTACCTTACCAAAGTGTTACCTGAACACCCCGTGTTACCAAAACATTATTTTTCACCCGTCGGTGATGTGATACTTGTTCCTCGGTACAAATCACCCAAAAACTGATCGTAAACCCTGGCTACGATGGATATCCCAAATATCCTACTTTCGAGCAGTCCCTCTCATAAATGTCATGGAGTTTCAGACGGTTTTCACCATGTTTTGCTCGCATGACATCCACAATCGGACCCTCAGGAGGGTGTACTAGCCCCCTACTCTGCTTTGCATTCCATAACAAAGTCTTTAAGTGTTACCTGAACACCCCGTGTTACCAAAACACTATTTTTCACCCGTCGGTGCTGTGATACATGTTCCTCAGTACAACTCACCTAAAAACTGATCGTAAACCCTGGCTACGATGGATATCCCAAATATCCTACTTTCGAGCAGTCCCTCTCATAAATGTCATGGGGAAATTAATTACGTTTAAATTTAAAACATTAAAAGAAAAAATACATGGATTAAAGTTACAGTGCAGTCTAAGATATGAATAGTTCAATTAAAAGCAGCGACAAAAATCAGCCTGGATTTAAAAGTAGTCAGAGTTGCAGCGGACCTGCAGGTTTCTGGGAGTTTGTTCCAGATATTTGGAGCATAATAACTGAACGCTGCTTTACCATGTTTAGTTCTGACTCTGGGGACAGAAAGCTGACCAGTCCCTGAAGACCTGAGAGATCTGGATGGTTCATAATTTAGCAGGAGGTCAGAAATGTAATTTGGGCCTAAACCATTCAGTGCTTTATAAACCAGCAGCAGTATTTTGAAATCTATTCTTTGACACACAGGAAGCCAGTGTAAAGACTTCAGAACAGGAGTGATGTGATCCACTTTCTTAGTGTTAGTGAGGACTCGAGCAGCGGCGTTCTGAATCAGCTGCAGCTTCCTAATAGATTTTTTAGTGAGACCTGTGAAGACACCATTGCACCATTCGAGTCTACTGAAGATAAATGCATTGACAAGTTTTTCCAAATCCTGCTGTGACATTAGTCTTTTAATCCTAGATATATTCTTTAGGTGATAGTAGGCTGATTTAGTATCTGTTTTAATGTGACTGTTGAAACTCAGGTCAGAGTCCATGACTACACCTAGATTTCTGGCTTTATCTGTTGGTTTGAACATTGCAGACAGAAGCTCAGCGCTCACTTTTATACGTTCTGACTTTGCTCCAAAAACCATTACCTCAGTTTTATCTTTGTTTAATTGGAGAAAGTTCTGACACATCCAGTCATTGATTTGTTCAATGCACTTACTCAGTGTTTGAATTGGAGCATAGTCTCCTGGTGAAATTGTTACGTAGATTTGTGTGTCATCTGCATAGCTATGGTAACTTATTTTGTTGTTTTTCATTATCTTTGCGTCTTTGAGCACCTGGAAAAGCGCTTCGAAATGAAATGTATTATTATTATTATTATTATTATCTGAGCCAGTGGTAGCATGTAGATGTTAAAGAGAAGAGGCCCCAAGATGGAGCCTTGAGGAACCCCACATGTCATATTTGTCAACTCAGATGTGTATTTACTAGGGGTGTAACGGTACACGTACCCGTACCGAAATTATTCGGTACGGGCCCTTCGGTTCGGTACACGTGTGTACCGAAGTGTACCGAACAAATATAACTTTAAACGTAAACAATTGAGAACGTGAACAACTTCTTGGAAGTAATCTCAGGTGCTGCGTTGCAGCATTCAGAGTAATTTGCTCCCATTGTGTTCAACGCGTCATAGAGCGAGCAAGTCATTTCATTGGACGAGCTGGTCAGAGGGATGCGTTCAAATGTAGTCAGTAATTTAAGGAACTGTCGAAATGGCGAACGCAGATAAAGTTGAGCTCGAAAATCCTCCAGCATCATTGAAGTCTCCGGTTGGGGAACATTTTGGTTTCGCAGTTACGTACAAGGATGACGGACAAAGACAGGTGGACCGAACAAAAGCTGTTTGTCGGCATTGTTCAACTAAAATTGGTTACGCGGCTGGCAATACATCAAACTTGCACACTCATTTGAAAAGGCATCACCCGAACGTGAATATCACCGGTACCAAAAGACTGAGGTGCAAACCCAACTCCCACTAGCATTTAAGCCTCCACCACTCGCAAAAACTTCAGACCGAGCCAAAGCTATTACAAACGGCAAATATCCTTATGTTGCCATGTTAGCAAAGCGCTACCTGGCTGTATCTGCTACTACCTCTGTCCCTAGCGAGAGGGTGTTCTCCACGGCAGGAGACATTGTTAGTGCCAGCTGATCTGCCCTTTCGGCAAGCAATGTGGACAAGTGCATCTTTCTTTAAAAAAACATGAAATGACAAGCAAGTCCTAATGTCAAACTGGCTGCTTAGGTACTAGTACAGTACAAATACAGATTATTTCAGTTCATCGAAAAGCTGCACCTTAATGTTTATTTTATTATATTTTATATTTATTTGAGTGAATATTCATAGTTTAATAATAATTAAAAACCCAAAACTAATATTTTATGTTTTGTGAGTACTAGTACAGTAAAGTTCAAATACAGATTATTTCAGTTCATCGAAATGCTGCACCTTAATGTTTATTTTATTATATTTTGTATTTATTTGAGTGAATACATTATTCACAGTTTAATAATAATTTTTAAAAAATATGTTATGTTTTGTGATAATTTTTTCTGCTGTACCGAAAACGTACCGAACCGTGACCTAAAAACCGAGGTACGTACCGAACCGAAATGTTTGTGAACCGTTACACCCCTAGTATTTACCTATAGAAACAAAGTTGTTTCTTTCCTTTAGGTAGGATTCAAACCAATTTAGAACTTTTTCCAAAAGTCCCACCCAGTTTTCCAGTCTGTCTAGTAATATGCTGTGGTCAACAGTGTCAAACGCAGCACTGAGATCTAATAATACTAACACTGAAGTTCTGCCACTGTCTGTGTTTAAGTGGATGTCATTAAAGACCTTTACAAGAGCAGTCTCAGTGCTGTGGTTTGGACGAAAGCCTGACTGGAACACATCAAAACAGTTATTTAAATGCAAGAAATTAATCAACTGTTGAAAAACAACTTTTTCAATGATTTTACCTAGAAATGGGAGGTTTGATATGGGCCTGTAATTGTTCATTACTGAAGCATCTAGATTATTCTTTTTTAAGAGCGGTTTAATGACTGCAGTTTTCAGGGCCTGTGGAAAAATACCTGAGTGAAGAGATTTGTTTACTATATGAAGTAGATCTGAGGCCATGCAAGGCAAAACATCTTTGAAAAATCCTGTTGGAATAATATCAAGGCAGCAGGAGGAGGATTTCAGAAGTTGTATAATGTCCTCTAGGTTTTTATCATCAATCTGATGGAATTGTGTCATGGTGCTTGAATTGTTATTAGGTGGACACAGAGACAACACATTTGCTGTTCCTGATGCAGAGGCACTGACTGCTTGTCTGATTTTCTGAATTTTGTCAGTGAAAAAGGAGACAAAATCATTGCACTCCTGGTGGATAGAAATTCAGAGGCTAATGACACTGGGGGGTTAGTTAGTCTGTCGACGGTAGCAAACAAGGCACGTGCGTTGTTTTTGTTGTTGGTAATGATGTCAGAGAAGAACGATTGTCGTGCATTTTTCAATTCCAAATTATAAAGGCCAAGTCTCTCTTTATAGATTTCAAAGTGAACCTGGAGATTTGTTTTTCGCCACCTACGTTCCGCTTTTCGACATTCTCTTTTTTTTGTTTTCACGGTCATGGCCTTTCTCCATGGAGATATTTTCTTGCCAGACACTTCCTTTACCTTAGTTGGAGCAATGGCATTTATAACATTTTTAATTTTTGAAGTTGGGAGGGGTTGATTCGATAAGAACAGCTGCACTGTTATTTTGTTCAATCCACGTTTCTGTTAAAAACATAAAATCGAGATTGTGCTCAGTGATAAAATCATTGATTAAAAATGTTTTTCCTGCCAAAGACCTGACATTTAATAAAGCTAGTTTAAGTTTGTTAAACACACTATCAGTCATGTTTTTTGTAACAAGCTGTGGCTGACATGGAATCAATGCGGATCAACCAGTGGAGACTCCTCCATGTGTCTCATAGGTCTCCCATAATCAGAACATTCTTCAGGCGGGTGCAGTGATAATTCCTCAGGGTTTTCTGCACGATGTGTTGTGTCTTTCTCCTGTTTTGATTCCTCTTGCCCTTGGCAGAGGGAACAGATTGATAATGCAGGCAGTTGAATATGTTGGAGATAAACAATTTCACTCCTGACTTGTTCAGGCAAACTCCATTTGCCTTGAAAAGATGTCTGCGATCCCAGAAAAAGTTAAAATTGTCAATAAAATGGACAGAATGGTCAGGACAGACAGTTGAAAGCCAGGTGTTCAGTGCAAACAATCTGCTGAATCTCTCCACTCCTTTTCTGACTGGCGGTAGAGGGCCACTGATGAACACCTCTGCATTTAGAGAGCTGGCAGTTTCCAACAAACATTTAAAGTCTTCTTTCAGCACTTCTGACTGTTGTTTCACAACATCATTTGTTCCAATGTGCAGTACCACATTCTTCACAGTCGGATGTTCAGCCCCAATATGCAGGATCTTCTCAGCCAAGTCAGAGACCACATCCTTGGGAAAACAGAGTACTTTGGTGTTGTTCTTATTACACAGACCTTTTACATCTCTTACAGCAGAGTCACCCACAATCAGAGTTTCAGGCCCAGTCGTTAGCTTTCCCTCTAGCCTTTTACTTTTGGAGTAGCTATTGGTCCTTACCCTGCTATGTGAAGAGGACAGGTTATCCAGGTCATCAGAAAGGGATCTCCGGTTCTCGGTCAGCGGAGCGTATCTATTCTGGATTGGCACACTTGGTGGTTTAGGAGGATTGTTTGTAATTCTCCCTCTAGCAGCTGTCCACTGCTGTTTTCTAGTATGAATAGGGGTTGAAGAGGTGCTCTTCCTGGGTGATAACAATGCAGGCCAGCCGGTCGCATCACAGATTTCAGAGCGCTGGGCTCTGCCTGTTATCCGTCCTCCCAAATCCCATGGAAATTATTTACTCTTAGGCTTTGCACCCAGAGATTTCCAGGGAGGACTACCACTTGTAGATTTATTACCCAGTACACAGCCCTCCTGTTCCTTGGAATCCTTGTAGCTGCTAACTAGCTGTGAGTTAGCATACCCTTCTCCATTATTTTGCAACACTGGTAAAGTGGTGTCATTCCCACGACATAGTCCATTCACTTCCACGTTAACTTCCAACCGTTGCATTTTCATTTCCAACACAGCTATCTTCTGTAGAAGTTTGTGGAAGTCATCTGTAGAGAACAGAGGCATTTTGCTACTAACTAGCTTAAGCTAAATAGCATGCAGTAGCCTACCAGGCTTTAGCTGTTGCTAGGCCACGCTACTGTAAGACTGAGGTCGTAGTAAAAATGTTGAAATATGGCTGAAACCCTCCGTCTATTTACGAAGATGAACTGTCCCAGTGATAAGTTAATGTCCAGGAGCCGCTGCTCGAAGTTTTCAGAGAATAAGAATAGGAAAATCAGCATAAAAAGTAAGCAGAGGCAGGAGCAAGCAGAAAAGCGTCTTGGAAACTCTTGCATTTTCTGACTGCTGGTCGTGAGATCACCCCCCACATTTATACATGTATTAATATATGTTCTGTATTACACAGAAGGAGCTCATGTAGAGGGATGCTGAAGTTTCTCGACCTTGCCATAACAACTCAAGACACAGGGTTCAAATGTGACATTCTGGTGTCAGAACGGTGGCATAAATAGTTTGGGAATTGAAGTAGGTTAGAGCAGGAGTGGTTTTATTATCTGCAAGTAATCCTAACCTGGCCTGGAGGTCACAAGAAATATGAGAAATATAGGCACGCCTATGCAGGAGGGGTGATGGTGTGACTAGAATTGACATTTCATCTGGTCCATAGGCCAGGGTTTAAGTAGCAGAGCTGTAACATGGTGTGAAGAAGTGTGATGGTGCCCAGTCTCTAAAACTTCCCTTCTGTATTGTTACATTTGTATTTCTCACTAATAATGAGAATGTAGTGAATGGGTGTGTTGTTTTGCATTTTTATTTTGGTTAATGCAATTTTAATAGTGCAATTGTCTGGTTAGAATTCTGCACAAATTATCATTCATGAGCATAAACCCAGTATTAAATCTCTTGTGCTATGATAAATCCTGGAAGTTAAACTCTCTTTAAGATCTAATCCTATTTTCACAGGCATAATAGTGGTTCTTATAAAACTCCAAATACCATCATTCTGCTTTGTTTGCCATCTGAACAAACGTGGGGATAGATAGAGATGAGGCTAAAGAAAGGGACGTTGGGAGGGGGAAGATGGGACAGGGAGTTTAGAGGGGTGAGGTTAAATGGTCCATGTCAGTAGCAGTCTTTAACGCATGGGATTACTGCCCCTTTGTGTGCAGTGAGCTCACTCAATCACGGAGGCCGTGTAAGACACACTCACCATTTACCCCACACTGTCACAGCCATCCTGATCAGGCTGACGGAGGCTGGGGGAAGTACACCGCCGCAATCAGCCGGTCTGACTGTAAAGAAGAGAATAAATTGAGAGGACAAAGAGAGGATAGAACGAAGAAAAATACAGGAACAAGAAAAGTACGGAAAGATAAACACATTGGAAGAAAAAGGAACCAAAGTGCTGGGTAAAGAAGACACAAGGTGAATAAAACATTGAAGGAGGCAGACGATGCACTTAAAACAAAAATAGAAGGTTTGCTATAAAGAAAGTGGTGGAATGCACTTAAAGCAAGAGATGGGTTACAAAATGAAAAATATAAAGAAATGAAGCGGCAGTTGGATGAAAGGAAAGTCTGAGAAGTGTCTTACAGGAACATTATTTCCCATATGTGAGATGGGTTGTAATTATGCTAATTAAAGCTTTTATGCACGTGTTGTTATAATAGGCATCTCATCGTGATGTGCTCTATTCGCTCCTCTTTTTATGAGCTCTCATGGCTGGCTTGAAGCATGATAGCCTCCTTGAAGAAAGACCAGAGTTGCTGTATGAAAAGCACAAAAAGAATCCAATAAATAAATTCTCGATATAGAGCAGCGGACAGCGCTTTTTGAAAGCAGCTGAGATGATCATTATCACTTCAGATATAAGAGATGCTCGATGTTCTCAGCTTCTGTATGCACACTTTATTTGTCAAGGGACCTACAGTTATTAGATGGGCCAGGCAGAGGTTTTTTTGTGTGAATCCTCCTCCACAGCCAGATTAAGTTATGGAACTGTGAATATTTGAAAAGGTATTATCTACTCAATTACAAGCCGTGTTTCTGGGCTCTTGAGTTTAATATGATAAGCACCTACTACAGAAAGTTTGCTAACTTGCAAGAGATTTGAAAAGTTTTCCTTTTTGTTCTCATTTGCTTTGGTTAAAGGTAAGCCAATTTACTCTTGTTAAAACATTTATGTAGGTAATGGCATGATAAATAAGTGTTGAGAATGTGTTTATGGCCATTAGAGTTAAACAGCTACTATGCGTCTAATCCTGTAACAGGTGTCATTTCTCACTCTTAATATTGTTGGGTTCATTTTTGTGCACAATAATATTTACAGGGTTGTAATGGGTTACTCTGATGCAAATACAAAACCTAAAATAAAAAAACATCCATAACAGTGCAGGCCTCTGACAAGCACTAATAATCTCCCCTGTCGGCCATTACTTTTCCTGTCAGCATTGTTGTGGGGGAGATGAAAGAAGAGTAATGCAACAGTAGCCACAGCTTGGCTCGACGTTGAAGACTTCCTTGTTGCTTTATAAAGTTTTCTTAAAGGGGGCCTATTATGCTAATTTCAGGTACAGATTTGTTTTTTCTTCCTCCACTGTTACATGTTCAAATGCTTAAATGTTCAAAAAGGTCTTTATTGTTCTCATACTGCCTGCGCTGCAGCACCTCTTTTCACCCTCTGTCTGAAATCAGAGCCCAGTCTGCTCTGATTGGATAGCTGGTCGACTCTGTTGTGATTGGTCAACCGCTTAGAGATGTGTCTGAGATGTACGCCCCCTAGCCTATCGCGTACAATATGTTGGAGCGCTAGCCAATAGAAGCGCAAGTGTTACATAGTGATGTCATAAGATTACCGAAGCAAACATAGGATTATAATCGAGACGCTTCAGGCAGGGGGGGAGTGTGTATAGAAAGTGTGTGTGTGTGTGTGTGTATATATATATATATATATATATATATATATATATATACTTTCAGTCTTTACGAGTGCTTTTAAATATACAAGTCAGCATTAGCCCATTCACACACCTTCATACAGAGGCTGCCATACTACATCTGCTCAGGGAGACCTACCTTCACACACATTCACACACCAATTGGATTAAGTATCTTGCCCAAGGACACATTGACATGTTGACTGCTGGTGATGGAACTACAGACATTTAAATTCAGACAACCATCCACCTCCTGAGCCACAGAAGTCTATTGTACATGGTGTTGTGGACGTGTTATGTATCTGTCACACTTTTAAGAAAATGTATTTGAAGTATACTACTCCAGCTTTGGGAAATGACTCAACAGCTAAAGGGCAGCTGATGTTTGTAATTCCCTTTTCCCTAACTGCATTAGAAGTGTTATTGCTGAAAAAGTCAAAACATCCTTACAAAATTAAGTAATGCTCTAAAGGTCAAATTTGTGGTTATAAGTTAAGTGAGTCTTGGGATTCAGTTTCTATTAAAGTTTTTGTTGCAGTACCGCAGAAAATATGATCTGAGGCCAACATACATACACGTTATTTGTTTAGTACAGCAGGATAATGTTCTGATCACATTAGCAACCCCCTTTTCTAAGATGTTTGAAATTCCTTTTCTGTAACTCAATGAAGAATGTTTTCTCTGAAAAGTAAAGAATCCTTTAAAAGTGAAGCGTTGCTCTGAAGGTCAAATGTGTTCTTATAACGTAAGTGCGTCTTGGGATTCAGTTTATACTAACATGTGTGTTGACGTGAAGCTGTCGTCTGTCATTTAAACAGAACTCTTAGTCAGATGGAGTACAGAGATGAATACAATGCTAACCTTTTTGCCTCCGTCATTTTGCTTCTGCTCACTGTAATTAGACGTCCGATGGCCCTCTCAGACGTCCGCTGATTAGAGGCTTAAACAAACATCCACGTCTTATTAATATTGACATTGCCGCGGTTTTATACGTTTAACTCTATGGTCACTGTCTCTCTCTCTAAAACACGTAGCGTTTAATTCCGTCTGCGGTTACTCTGTTTGCCGTGTGTCAGTGACGCTACCTTTAATTATTGTGTCTTTCCTGTGTCAGTCCATGTATTCTGATGAGCCCCGTGTTTAAATACACACCACACACACACACACACACACACACACACACACACACACACACACACACACACACACACACACACACACACACACACACACACACACACACACACACACACACACACACACACACACACACACACACACACACACACACACACACACACAGGGTACAATGTGAGAAACGGGTCGATTAAAAGGGCCGTTGACTGTCCACAATGTTTTAATTAAAGTAGCAGTGAAATGTAAACTTAGTTCTAATTATGATTAGCCCAAATTAGCTGTCAATCTGAATTTAATTGCTTTTGAATAGAGCTGACCTCCAAAATGTCCACGCACCAACATCGGCGCTAAGCTTGTGTGGCCGGTTATTTAGCACCGTGTTGTTGTTGATATCAGAAATAATGTAAACACTGTCTTTATTTGTCATGTCTGTTTGTGTGTCTCCCCTCTCAGGCTCTGCTGGATACGGTGGTGAAGAAGAGTGAAGGATACAGCGTGGAGCAGCTGGAGAGACTCTACTCCCTCCTCAGCCAGAGCATCTACCGGCATCGCAGAGAGTACGAGAAGACCCCGCTACTGGAGGTCAGAGACACACATTCTGCCTTAACAATGAATTGATTCATCAAGAAAATAATAAGCGTAATAATGATTGGTAAAATAATTGTTATTTGCTGCCCCTTGTGGGAAATAACTACGTGATTCTACCTCTCATCTTTCACAATGGTTTCCCTTGTTGATGCCAGCAAGCAGGTAGCAATTAAGAAAACATCTGAACATGGCTCATTCTGTTTTAAGTGAATGTGAGAACCTCTATAAAGTGCTGCAGTAATGAAGTATTTCTGTTTGCTAACCTGGAAGTAACATAGCAAGGGCTCCCTGCACTCAAAGCAAGGGACATTTCCCATTAGCATTTGGGATATTAGGGAAAATAAGATCTGTGACAAACATACATAAATAATACCTATTTGTTTTGTTCAGCAAGATAATCTTGACACCACTTTTATAGTAGTTGAATCTTAAACTAAATCGCCAGAAGTCAAAAGTAACACTATAAAGCAACATGATTGCACCATGACAACGCCAAACAGCTAAGCTAATGGCCGATTTGTGTCCGGATTGATGAAGTTTAGTGGCGTCATTCAAGTAAAAGCTTAAGATGTTCACCAGTGGAGTATTTCCTCAGACATTATATCGGAAATCAAAACAAGAACTCATTCAAAAAACATTGACTTCAAGAAAAGGGAGCTCGGAAGTTATATAACTGGTTAAAGACTCATTCCTGTACCTTTCTATTGCAGCCAAGGGACATCTTCTTTTTTGCGATATAAATGATGTGACATTTAAGCTTTGTTTTTACGAGATATTAATGCTGCTTCATAAAAAAGAACAGACTTAAAATGCATATCACACACAAAGTCCTGACAAAATGTATTCAAGTACGTGCAACACAACCCTTTATTTTCAGAGGCTCCTTATGTCCTGAGTTTAGACGATTCACACATCATTGATCTCACTTATCATTAGTGATCCTGCAAGTCGTTACTGAGGCAAAATGGTCTTACTTCCCTTTGTTGGTGGTGCTGCAATTTTGTCACCATGCAAGCAGAGTAACTGAGTCCGAGTAACACGATGCCAGGACACATGCTGTGAGGTTTTTAACAACTGCTAACTTTTAATGAACTAATAACATTCCAGGAATTATGGAAAAGTGTAAAGTGGGCATATGATATCCAAGATCTGTTTACTGTCTGTTTTAGGGGGTTGGATAGAGATAGAGACAGGCTGAACCAGGGTCTGGAAGTGACAGAAACAGCAGCTAGGTGTAGCTGTTGGAGGATAGATGCCCACCACAGAGGTGGAGAAGTGAAATTGGTGTATGAATCGATATCAGGGTGGAAATTAAGGATTTATTTTTGCTTCAAAGAATCTAATGAAGGCAGTGGGGACTGTGAGTAAGAGTAAGAGTTCAGGTTGTGTGTGTGTGAGACATACAAAGATAAGTGAGCCCATGAGCTGGAATCCAAAACAGTAATATATTCCTCACAGAGATCGATCAGCCACCCGGTCCGATCCCTCTCATATATCCCATTTCTTTGCCAGCCCAATTTACACATATTTACACATGATGGTTTCACGCATCAGAACCACAAACACAAAGCACACACAATGCGCACTACAGCCTCGCCCACTACAGCCTCGCCCACTACAGCCTCGCCCACTACAGCCTCGCCCACTACAGCCTCGCACACTACAGCTTCGCACACTACAGCCTCGCACACACATCTTCCATTTGGACGTTTTTCAGTGTGTATCAAGAAGATAATATGTACGTTTTTGAATAGTCATTGTTTCTATTATAAAAATAGAACTGAATTCACATGCTACTAAAACATCTGGGAATGCTGTCAATTATAGTTCTTAGCAAGAGGATATCTCAATCGTCAGATCAGACGTTTAAGTCATTTTAATTGACTTCAGAGAACAATTTCACTTTTAAATCAAAATAAAATAAAATGTATTCTTACTATACAAGCAGGCTTGTCGGCCCTCAGGAGTTCCCTACTATTCATTCATTTAATTTAAAATCGTATACATGTTTTTCTTTTTAAAAAGATCATTGATCTGTCCACTCTGAGAAAGTATATCAAGTATGTATGAGTACTTTCTTTACTTGAGGTCATAACATTTTAAATATTTAAAGGTCACCTATCATGCTATTTTTAGGCAATAGCATAGGTCTCAGATATATTAAAAAAACACTTTATATTAAGGTACACAAATTAACATGCATATTAGCAGTATATTGGCTCTTTATTAGTCATTATAAAACACTTATTAATGCCTTGTTCTAAGCCATTGGTTGAGAGTTTTTCCTCAATAACCCTCTAATTAGTGCTTATTTGCTGCAAGTAAGGAAGTTGTTGTACATGAGTTTTGGTCTTAATATGCGCTGCTCGATATGGGCCTAATAAGGCAGTAGTAGCACAAGAATAGTAATGCTCCCATAATAACACTTAACAAATATGATCTATTCTTATGTAACAAGACATGAAACTATAAGTGTTAATTGTGTCTAAATAACTCAATATTAGGTATTTAATTATAAGAATATGTTTTGGGGTATTGCCAGTTCAGCTACTGTACCATTGACCTGTATGTTTCATATTTGCATATCTTTTTGTAACATTTGTACTGAAGGTTAGCCAGGAAACCGGGTACAGGAAGTAGGAGAAAGTGAACTGAATAGCATGGCAGTAGACATCGATGAGTAGACTGCTACTAATTTTCCCTATGCAACCTGAAGGCAAGGCAAGGCAAGTTTATTTATATAGCACCTTTCAACAAAAGGCAATTCAAGGTGCTTTACAAAAATGCAAATAAGTCAATAAAGGAGCATGGCTGCTCATTCCCTGGCTCTCAAAAGAGTTTGGCTGGCTGTTTAATCTATGTTCACACTGAGACAGTACAACACACAGAGAGAACAGTACACCTAGTGTGTAAGTACATACAAACAGGTCCACTTTAAAAGCAAGTGTCAACTTAACCCAACCCTTAATTTAAGGTATTTTTGACAATGTTCCGTCTAAAAAAGAGCTGCTGTATTTTTTCCCAGAATCCCATCTGGTCATCTGCTGCTGCTCTAAGATGTCAGTTCAGACTGCGGGCCAGAAATGGCGGTCCTGGTGCTAGAAGCCAGGACTGCCTGTCAGGATGTCAGGGGGAGGGAGAGAGAGGGGGGGGGGCAGTGAGCCAGGTGGTGCCGCCTGTCTGTGGAGGAGGGGGCCGGGGGCGCGTGTCTGGGTTCATCTCATCCTGCCAGCCTAAATTGGGGTTTCAGAGCAGAAATGTCAGCCCGTTTGGCACGTGTTTTGTTTGCCTGTGTTTGCAGCACACAAACACAGCAGGTCATCTCCCTGTTCCTCACCAGGGAATGCAGAAACATGCCTCACAGACCTGTTGCTGGGTGATACTCAGTACGGCGGCTGGAGCCATTCCCACTTAATGTTGCAGCGCATGGTGTTTGTGTCTACTTTGTAGAGACGAGTGAAATGGAGCGTGTCCATACATTTGTCTCCTTTACTCTGCCCCCCGCCCTCCTCTGGGTACGGCTTGTCTCCGTCTTCCAGAGAGCTGACCTTTCAGCAGATGGAGCGGACTACACCCTGCCTCCAGTTAAAGCCAGAGGGACCCTCTCTGCCCTATACACCAAACATACCAACTGTGTTCCTATCTACAAATTGGCCTTCATATCACCCTAGAACTAGTAATACAATTACCTTGTTCCTCAGACAGCAATTTAAGACTCTGTACGAGCTAAAGACCTTTAACCTGCGTCCGTGTGATTCTGGAGCTGTGCATGCCGCTGGCCGACTTAGCGGAACATCACACATTGGTTATTTCTCAGGCCATCTTTTTTGATTGGTTCATTGAAAGCACCACTAGTGGAGGTGTTGATTTGTACATGCTACTTGGATTCTTGGTCCATTTGCTTTGGTCTTGCTGTTTTCCCAGCAGTAACACCGTGTACTCTTTAATTTAGTCCTGACAAACATCTTGCCTTGATGTTAGTCAATGGGATCGTTTGAGGCATTATCTCAAGACATTGTGTACCGATGTTGTTGTCATATGAAGACAAAATAATCCGGCAGAGAATTGAGTTTCTCTACGACAGAAGGCTGTGTAGAACCGAAAGCATTGCAGCCCAATCTCTCATCATTGTGTGAAAGCGTTGTCAGTAGCTTGAGAAAAAAAACACTCATCCAGGCACAATACACCAGATTGTTCTCTCGACTGTCTCTTTTGTGACGATAAAAATGTACCATGTTGTTGTTCTCACTCTCTTTACCTGCACGCACACACCGCAGGGAACCCTTACCCTCTCCTAGGGGCTGTAGGAAATTCGATCTGGGAAAAAAAGGAAATCAGTAACTGAGGCGGAAGTAGATGAGACTGGTTCAAAAGAGGCAGGTACCCCAAAGTAATTCATCACACCTTTGTCACACACTGAAGACATCTCGACAGCGGTGATGCTGGATCTTCTTTTAATGCATTGTATTGATGGTGCCATCGGGAAATTAAACTCCTAAATCTACAATTCGGCCATGCTGGAGCAAATGAGCGACACAGGAATTAAACCTGGGTGGACTTGCTAGAGAGCGCTACAGAACTTTATCAGTGAGACAGAAGTGCTGCAGAGACTTGTTGTTGTTGGGTTTTTCGAGATGACAAGGTGATAGGCCTCCTGGCAGATAAACTCGAGATCACACCGGTGCAGGGAGGAACAGAGCTTATCTGTGCGGCGGTGCGTGGGCGTACAGCGTAACACAACAACAGACGGGTGGCATAGATGTGTCTAAATACGGTGCTTGATGAGCAAAGACTTTCAGGGAATTCTCCAAACTAGTGACTTTTTATTCCTCAGCTCCACTTTTCATACCGTCATTGGGTTTTACAGCCTGTGTGACCTGGTGCATGAGGATAAAGAGCTTTATTAATGTTATAATTGGAGTTGCAAGGGAAGTTAAAATGATGTGTGGAGTAACATCCGTCCTGTGACCTTTTTAAATCCATTCAGAACGCATTGGCTATAGTTTATTATATCTCGATCACCAAATGAACAGCTGGCAACAATGCCACACTCAGTGAACAGCGACTCCCTCAGCACCACTCGAACATTGTGTGTGAACACGAGAGGATTATATGTGACATTGATGTTAAGAAATTAGCTTGTGAATTCAATGCCATTTTACAGACATTGCATGTGCATTAAAAAGGCTTTGAGGTAGACTTTCAAGAGCATTTCTAAGCTGATCTTTGTTAGGAACTTATAATGAATACCTTTTTTAAATCAAACGTTTAAATGCTGATGACAATTCTTGAAATATCCATTTTCCTCAATTTAACTTGTATTCTCCAAAATATCAATTTATTATTTCACAATTCCAGTCCGACATGACACATTTACTTTGCTTGTTTTTCACCAACAAACAATCCACAACCTTGAGGTCTTTAATTTGATTCTATTGTTTTAGTAAAGATTAAGAAAACCAGAAAATAAATAAATAAATCATATATAATGTACTTGAAATGAGCATCATAGGGCTCCTTTATATTTTTTGTTTAACAAAACAACAATTTATTTAATTATCAAGATCAAATAAAATATGATTGACTCATAATTTCAGGCTTATTGCTTTCTAGTCATTTGCATGCACGGCGTTACCGCACTTCTTCTCTGTCTGAGGAAATGGTGTCTGTGATGGGTTCCAAAGTTTTCAGTAAATAAGGAAAAGTTCAACTCCTTTTACTGTAAAGTTTGTATCTTCTGTTGTAGATGTTGAAATGTGTGTCTTGTCGTCTGTCGCACTGACTCAGCCGAACCGATGAGGGAACACACACAGTGGAACATCTTAAGGCATTAATCATGGTCTATTGCCGGATAACATCCATCTCTCTTCCTCCGGCTCGGCTCAGATTTAGTCAGTGTCAAACTCTGCTGTTTTCACGCTGAGAGAAATGGCCTGTCTCATTCCAGCACAGCTTTGCTTCCTTTTACATCATTCATCATGGCGGAAGCTGATGTTTGCTGTGGGAACTATCCAAGTCATATTGAAACCACGGCGCACAGATGCTTTCTACACACATCTGAGTTTGCAGCGTTGAGACTAAGCAATATCTTTTGATGTGTGTGTGTTGCAGGAGATGGAGGGGAAAATCCAGCATTTTGATACATTCCTGTGAGGCGGAGAGGATACCATATCAGCCTGGGACCACGAAGACACACACACAGAGACACACAGAGAAAAATCCAGCGCCCTCTTCTTGCCGGGAGGAGAAACACGAGGACGATGTTGAGGACATTCAATGGTGCTATCGTCTCAGGAACCTGGCCAGATCCAGACCCAACACACACACACACACACACACACACACACACACACACACACACACACACACACACACACACACACACACACACACACACACACACACACACACACACACCACACACACACACACACACACACACACACACACACACACACACACACACACACACACACACACACACACACACACACACACACCTCTGACGGTCGACCCTGGTGCTACTCGGGTGCTATCCTAACTTTCATGCTCTTTGGGATTACTTCTTAACTTTGATAACGAGCAAAAGCCAACAGATCGGGTGGTGTCACCTGGCACACACACACACACACACACACACACACACACACACACACACACACACACACACACACACACACACACACACACACACACACACACACACACACACACACACACACACACACACACACACACACACACACACACACACACACACACACACACACACACACACACACACACACACACTGATTCTTGCATGTACTTCAACAAACACAGCCGGAATGCACACACTCACCCAGACCCTCACCAGCAGAAAGTGTGAATGCAGAGTCCCACTAGGAGATGAGGACAGATAATGTTCTGAGTCACTGGACCACATTGCTGAGCCCCCCCCCTCAAACCCCCAGTGAAATGCCTCGTCATAGGCCAGTAGTTACTGTGCTATTACGCGGTCATCTTTTTCCGTCATTTTAGTTACTTGATTAATTCAATACCTGAGCCACCGTCAAGGATCCTCACCCCAGAACAATAGTTTGAGTGTGAACAAAAACTGGATGAGGTTAGCGCAGCTTCATTACACTGGCCCCGGTGGAGACCCCCCCCCCCCTACAGTTCTGTCTCAGACTGACTGGTGACCAGGTCAGCTGCACCACCTCTGGTGTACCCTACCTCTGGCGTTCACACTCGCAGCAGATTGTCATGTCCTAAATAGTTTGTGGTAGCTCCACACCCTCCTCTTCCTCACTAGTGTTCAGTCTGAATGTTTCCCTCCGACCCCCCCGGCTGAGGAATTGGAAGCAGTACAAATTGGAATGCGTCTAGAGTTTGCACTGCCTAGCGTGTGCCTTATGTAAAACCCCTTATATTAAAACTCTGATATATTTAGCAGAATTTTTTATTTACTTGTGACAATGAACAGGCTCCAATTTGGGGTTAGGTCCTAACCACTGAGGTCAGTGACCTTGAAGCAAAACATATATATATATTTAAATACCATTAGGTTGTTTAAAATCAAATCTAGGTTAACTCCAACTGAAAAACCAAACTTTAAAACATCTCAACACAAAAGGAGTTTCAGATAACACTTACCTTTAGTGGATGAGTCTGGCCAGACGCATCTCAAGCACTTGACATGTTGTTTCAATATTTAAATGTATTCATGCCCTCTTACAACCCGCAGTCTCCACCTGAGCGGACAGCAGGTGTCGGACAGGTTGACACCACCAGCTTCTCTTCAGTTTTCCATATGCAAAAAGGATGATGCTCGTCAGACGATTTACGGTGCCAAGTTTGATCCCTCTCACTTAAAAGGTGCTCAAATAACCTGTTCATATGCTTTTTGTTAACTATGAAAATGTTCTATTACATGGTCACAACAACCTATGTGTTATGTTTTGTTGTATATTTGATAATACTTTTCTACGGGTTTTTGTTGTTGTTGGTATAATGCTTTGCTGGAGTCGACATTTTGCAACCCATAATGAACAAGGCCACTCTAGGCAGTGCCGTCACTAAGTATAAGCATTACACGGTTTATTTTCCATCTCCTTTTCAAATGGGTTTCTTTCCCACTTTTTCTCGACACCAGACAAGAGAAGCTGGATTCTGATCTGTGGCCAACACAGTAGTTGTTTCTCTGACTGCAGTAAATGAAGATATCTACTTTTATAATGTGTTCATGGCATTGTCATGGTTTTTGGAGATGCCATATTGTGAGCAGGTGCAGACTTCCTTCACTCTGGTCTGGTCCTCCAACTCACCTCCAGCTCTCTGCCTTCTCTCAGACTCTAGGTGACAACAACAAAGAGCATATGCAAACTGGCAACCACAGGTTAGCACTTGGACTACTGCAGAGAGAAAAACCAACACTACCTCAGCTTAATTTATTTTAATGCGACAACCGTTTACTGGGTACAAAATCAGTGTTTCTCCCCCCCCCCCCCCCCCCACCCCACCCCCCCGAAATACTGTTGCAACATCTCCAGTACCAGATCAGTGAAAGCACGGCCCTGCAGTAATCCAAGAGTTGCTCATATCTCTCCCATTGTTCACTATGTTTGCATTTGAGCCAGATGATGATTGCAAACATTGTAAGCCTATTTCGTGGACTGTGTATTATAAGCTTTAGTTTCATTTGTACTGTTCCTAGACTGAGGAGATAACATAGATCTCCTCCTTCAGAACAATCACACCCAGACTTGGTTAGAAGCTACATCTTTTTCCTCCTCACACAACCATCGCCTTTATATTAAATTCAACATTTTTTTTGGTGCAGATTTTCATCTCATGATTCAGATTATTTATTATTAAACACGTTTTACACCTAATTCAGTCAACTGTCTTTTTGTACGTTTGAAATGTAATGAATCGGGGAGGCGTTGCGCGTCTGTTTTAACAATTGTTGTTGAATTGCGAAGCGTTTGTGTAGCAGGTTTTGTTTGCCGTGTGCGGGGGAATAAAGGGTTTACAGGTCACTCAGGTTCTACACGCGACGACATGCCCTTGCAACGTTTCTATTTATTTAATTGTTCCGCTGTTTTCTTCGTTAAAGTGGTAACGGACTGTTTGGCATACGGGAAGAGACTCACGAGGACGGATATTTACGAACATTGCATCCGTCTAGTAGATCCCAGGAAGAGAAAAAGGACCAGAGTTCTTTAAATGTTGTTCACTTGTCTCCACTTTCTGCCAAAAGAATTATTTTTTAAGGAATTTAGAAAACACATGGAAATAAAATATGGGTAGTTAAATGTCATACATTGTGATCTTCCTTTCTTATTAAAAAATTGTAGCCAGTTTGGACTAACAACCAATTTTTGTCTGGTAGTTGAGACTGCTTAGTCCGGTATGCAGAAGGAAGGGTTTGTTCTATCCTGAAATACTTTTGTTCTTCCCTATTGTTTCACACTTAATTTTAGTCGAGACTTTCCATACCTTTGTCTATTCTGTTCTGTGTGTATTTACCACGCCTGTTCAAAATTGTTACTTTAGTGTAAGTTATTATTTGAAATGAAACTTTTACTGTATTTCTCAAATAAACTGCTGTGATACTTGAATAAAAGGTGCAAGCTGATTCTTTCAAATGTTGATATTTCTTACTGTTTTCGAAATACAAAACATTTCTGTTAAGCTGTATTGAGTGGAGCACTTCGCTTACCCTTCAGTCATTAATACAGTATACAAAAAAAGACTCAACAAAGTATTCATGTTCTGGTATATGTATTAGGTTTCAATAATAACAATTGTTAATTTCTCCTTTTTGGGTACAGATTTACAGACATACCATTTTGAATCCAACCTAATTTATTTTTTCTAAAAACATTTATACAGAATTGCCTTCAGGTTTCAAAATATACATTTTCCTTCCTGTATTTACAGAATACCAACCCCAAAACTCAAGCGTTGCAATGGAACACGTTGTATAAAACAAAGAGAAGGGGGCAGGGGCAAACTGATGAAGACATCAAATGATAAGTCACAGGTGATATTGTGCTTTTTTTCTAGATCGTCAGAGGAAGGGGCAATTCCCTCTCTCAATGTCTTTGTCTTTATCCCAGAGTGTCAATTAAGGGGCAAACAGGCCACTCACCTCCCAGATGTTATCTCAATCCAGCTGGAATTTCACAAGAATGATGATCAAATAAAGTGTTCCTCTTGTAACCCTACATGACCCAGATTTTATGGTTTTTCCTATGTTTCCCCAGAGTTACAGAGTTCAAAATCTGTTTCCAAAATTACCTCATAAATCCACACTGGATGTAGGCATTCCGCTTCCCGAAACAGAGGAAAGCAGTCGTTGGATTCCTTTACTTTTCCTCGTGTCCTTTAGATGTCCCTACTGAAAAGACATTCATACCCCCAAAGGAACGCTGCTCTATTGACTGTAAAACGTACATCTGTCAAACAGAATTCTCAAAAAGGAACAGAAATATGGACCGACAATGGCTCCTAGTAAAGAAAAACAAGGTGAGTTCATGGAGATCTGGAAAAGACAGAACAAAAAAAAAAATCTATTTTTTTGTAGTTTACTAAGAGGGTCCCTGTGCCTGTTGGATGAGAGGATGAACTACTACCATGACACATGGCTGAGTAGCTGAACATGAGTACATTCTGCACAGGGCTTTTTTTTGGGTAGAGGGAGACAGAGTGGGTGGGTGCTGGCGTCCAGAGGTCGTCGTCAGACCGGCCCCCGCCCCAAGCTGACGTCGCACGTTGTCCCCCGGCCGGAGCTCAGCTGGTTGCCGTGGACCCCGTGAGTCGGGGTCCCAGCCCACTCAGCTGCTCTGGATGTACTTCTTGATGACCACGCAGCCGTGCCTGAAGAGCGGGCAGGGCAGGGACTGCAGCAGCGTCCACGTGTTGGAGCAGGGGTCAAAGGTCTCCATGTTGCCCAGAGAAGGACCCTCGCTGCTCACGATGCCTCCGGTGGCGTAGATCTTCCCGTCCAGGATCACAGCGCTGCACAGGAAGAGACACATGGGTGTGAGGTGGGGTGTTAGGGTCTTTTAGATATGGAGTCGTATCCATTAGCTTAGCACACACACTTTAGCCTGGGGTTAACAGCTAGCCTGCCTCTGTCAAATGGTAACACAACTACCTACCATCACCTCTAAAGCGCAATAATAAGTACATTCTATAATTTCTTATTTGTTAAAGATTTCACTCAATTTTGGGGTTGTGTCTCAAACAACCGGACGTTTTAAATCTGACCAGTTGCTTGGCTACCAGTGGCAATTTCAGAAGTTACTTGTTGTGGCATAAATATATATATTATTAAATGTGCTCGAATAAACAAATTGAGCAAGATATAAGTGAACAGCAGAGCGTATGCTCGGTGGAGTTTGTTATCAATTAAAACACAGGCTCTCTGTCCAGTGTTAGTGCTAAGCTGATGTGCTGCATTCTTTCACAGAACACACAAAAACAGCTTCTTGTGTGACTTTCAAGATTTGTATTAATTCAAAGAGATAGATTGTAGATGATCGAAGTGTTTTTGAAACCATTCATGGTCAGTATGTTGGTATTGAATCCATTCTTTTTCTCATTGGTAGGAGCCCGGTAGAATCTGGTGTAAGCAGTTTTTATTTCTCATCATATCTTCGAGCATATTTGAATTCAAGTGGTGTGAGAGAAAACTAGACTGTGTCAAACGTTAGAAACGTTATACACTGAGAGGAGAATTTGGCCAATTACAGCCTGGTTCAACGATGGAATATCCTGCAGGAAAGGTTGCTATACCAGCATGGCAACAACTTCCTTGAATGCAAAGCAACCATAAAGAGAAACATCCTAACCTCTTCCAGAAAACTGCCTCCCGTGGGGTAACATGTCAATTACAAAACATACTGCCTACCCCAGCTCTAACGGTTCCCTCTCTTACATCTGTATGCAGCTTATGCAGACCCAACATGTCCTACTGCTGCTGCTTCCTATTAAAAGCCCTCACTGTTAGGAACAATTAATAGCGAGAGATAATCAGTGTCGGGGAGATAAGTAGGTGAACGCAAGTGTGAGCTAATTTGGCGGTGATATGAGATATCTGTGACTCAGCACGCAGGGATATTGCTCTGATTGTTAATCGTGATGAGACAAACAAAGCCAGACAGGAGACAACACATCCACAAACACGCCGATTGTAGAGCTGCGTTTCATTTTGTTTGACATCACTTACGCTTGCTCACAAATTGCCCAACAAGGATACTTTGTAAGGTAGAGGGGGGGGGGGGGGGGGAACGTAACATTCCCTCTTGAGGGCGAGAGAAGAAGAAAAAAAAACTAATGAAAAAGCAAATATTTCCTCAAATGTAGATGGGAGAAACAGAAACAGGAGTTTGTGTGCGGAGAGGATTACAAGTTGTGCTGTAAGCTGATTAGGGCTTTGTGCTCCTATTGGGGTTTGGAACGATCTGCATTTACATAAGGTGCACGCTCAAATACACACAGAGCCAGCAGCTTGCCGTCCTACGGCACACTGCTCGGGAGGAAACAGATTATTACATAAAGCCTAAATCTACTCAGAGAGGAAGCACAGCTGATCCCAAAATGGAGAGAGAGCGCAGGGGCAAAGCCGAGAGCTGCTCTTCCTGATAAACAGAGGGGAGGGAGGGAGGGAGGGGAGGGAGGGAGGGGGGGCCTGCGGAGGGAGGACATCGGCTCTCCTGCACGGTGACCTGCTGGACTTCATCTCACGTGCAGATGGTCTCCGAGTCTCTGTGTGCGTTGCTTCCCCTGCTCCTCCTCTCCTGTCAGACCAGCTGCCTGGCGTGTGCTGCTTATCAATGACTCTGACAATGTGATTGATGTTACACATTCTGCACATACGATCACCGCCTCTAATTGCTTCCCGAATGAGTTTTTTGTGCGTGCTTCTCTTTCTCTGCAGGAAAAGAGAAAAACCTCTCATAAAGCAGTGGGTTCATTATCCAGCAAACTGCACAGCTCAGTGGCTCGAGCTGACTGGGATACCGTCGTTCCTGTTCATTTATCTCCCTTTAGAAGCCACAAGTGGTGTGAAGGTTACAGGTGTGGTGTTCACGTCTTAGCTTGACTGGAAATCAGGATCAAACTGAGCGATTCACTGCTTTGAAAGAATGTTGATTACATCTAGCAGAGCTTCTGATATTTGATGTGAATTGTTACAAAGGCTTTACCTTTCAAGCAATTTTGAAAATCAAGACCATCAAGTTAAAGCCATGATTCTGCCACGGAAAAGATTAACTACCAAAACAACTCATTGAAAACTGTCAGCCCACGACTGGTTGTTCAGTTTTTAATGAACTTCCTTAAAAACATCTTCCCCGTGCAGCCGCTAACCTGCGCTCCCACACAAAGACTGCTAGATAACTGACGAAGTTGAGTCTTATATATTTTTGAGGCTGTGTGTTTTTGAAGCTTCAACAAATGCTTTGGGCTTTTGAAAACATGGTTACAGTTCCACGCTGGGGGGTTTAAGTTAGATGTGGCGCAGCTTCGTTAATAATATCTCACCTGCAGAACTGCCTGGAGTGGTTCATGTTGGGCCCGGCCTTGATGTTGCCTTTGTCTGGATCATAGATAGTGGTGGCTCGGGCGTAGGCTCCTCCCAGGATGAATATAAAACCGTTTAGACTCACTGCAGGGGCGTATTTGTTATCTAAAGATACGAGAGGAAGAGGAGAGCGAGCGAGAGGAAGAGGAGAGCGAGAGAAGGGAGGAAGAGGAGAGCGAGAGAAGGGGGGAAGAAGAAGGAGAGATTTAAACAAAAAACAGCTATTGTTTGAAATTCATTCTCACATGCAGCGGCAATTTCCATTCAGTATAATGGCATCAATTTGTTTTCCTCTCCTCGGGCCGCATGCAAAAATCATCATCAACATTCTCCTTATCACTTTACAGATGTGCCATTTCCAAGATTGCTTTGGTTAAAAAAAGGAAATAGGCAATGAATGGCCGACCTGTGAAAAAGCGGAGTTCATAAATCACTGCGGCTTTATTGGGTTCCGCTCCAAAACATGTTTGGGCTTGGCAGCGATATAAAAGAGTTACCTAAGTCCCAATAATTCACAATTGCATTACGCCCTCTGGCAGATCCATACATTTACCGGAGGATGAAATTGAGAAAAACATAGTGCACACATTATGGGCGATACATGAGTGAACAGGTGGGATACTGCATACTGTGCATACTGTATAATTCAATCTGATACTGTATACAACGAGGAGGAAAACAGAGGCGTCCAAGCAGCACCGCAGAAGAATTATAGATGATAAGGAAACAAAAAGAAACCGTGGTTTGTGTGGGAAGAGGAAGTGTGTTTCAAAGTCGGAGACATTTCTCTTGAGCAGACTGCAGCTGGCCAATTTACAAGCAGCATGAATAATACACAGACACTTAGCCGAGAGCCTCCTCAGTGTTCTGCCACAACGGACACACATCGCTCATCAGGAGGAGGGACGCCTGACGCCTTAATAAGGCCGGCGGAGACCCTCAAAGCTGCTCTGGTGTTGTCCGACCGCCTCGCCTTCTCTCCGCCCCGCTGCTGAAAGGAGGCGGCCATGTTTAATTGGCAGGTCATCTCTGGAGGCGAGAGGCGCTTCAGAAGCTGACATGCTGACAGAAATCACTGCTTTGTGTTTTAGGCTACCCCATAATGTTCTGTAAAGCAAGACTAGGGGCCAGACGCATAGACTAATGCTGAAATATAAAGCTAGACATCCACGCAGCTTATTTCCCCTCAGTACTCTCTAAATGGATTTAGAAACAATCCTAAACATCCGGGTGTGTATTGATATTTGGGACAGCTTCACCACTCATTAGAGCGGGCTGTCAATAAAAAGAACGACAACGGATTTCCCCCGATGGTGTCGCATCAACGAGATCCACGAGCAGTGCCCGAAACAGCCGTCACTATGCAGCTACTTATAGAGCCCATAGCACAAATTCATCATAAAGCATAACGGCAGTAATATCTCAATTATTCATTTAAATGTCATACAGAGGATCGATGATTCATTTACAAAGCTCAATTTCAAACAGACCACAAAGTGCTTCGCAACTCACGAGCAAATGAAAAGATCGTTAACACACACAATGTTAATTTAAAAAAGAAATAAAACCCATCACCCTTTCGTGATTTACAACCACGTTAAGAAATGCGCATTTCATTGACATTTCACTTTCAACCGATAGATAGACACTTGGTAAACACACATTATTTTACACTCTAAGGTTTCCTTTCTCATATGTATTCATACGTATACTTAGTAAGGAACTCTACTGCACATAATGCCTCGAAATATGACTTCTTTTCACAATAAAAAGGAAATGTGGTGCACTTCCTTTGTATATTGGACCAGATATCTGTGCCAATGTGAAGTAAACCCATGTCTTGGTTTTGCTATGTTTGTGTTATTGATGTAAAAGAGGTTTTTGTGTGGGACTATAAATGATTTGTGTGTGTATGTGTTGTTTATACATCGGTCTACAGCCACACAAATGCTACAATTGTAACACACGGATGCTTAGCAAGTGTCTATGTTACCAGCCTCCCTCTTTCTGTAGAGCGAAGATTGCTAACATTTAGGAACGAGCAATACATAAGAGCACAACCGAGGGTAATATATTCCCCAGGGAACATGCCTCACAATGTCATGGTCACACTTATTACACACATTATACGGTGTTATTTGGGCATCAGAGTCAACTATGCTGCATGCATCATGCTTGATGACTACATTCAAACACAGATCATGCTTTCTGATGCACTACATGAACAGTCAAACATTATAAATGTGACTAATGTATTCTACTGCAGGGCGTATGGATGCTTCCCACTAGTTATACACTGGAGGTTGACTGATAAAGCTGTGAATACATTATGACAGCGGATACACACATGACTTTCTCTTGGAACAACATCACACTGGACATTTATATATTCAGTTTCATATTTGATATTCCATCTGTCACATACTTATGTATATATATATATATAATACCTTGCTTTATATCTTGTTATTGGTAATTTGTAAATCAACATGTCTTGTTATATTTCCTGTCTTCATTTGTATTGTACAATGCCATGTCTGTGTATGCTGCTGCAACACACACATTTCCCACATTGGGATCAATAAAGTTCTATCTCTTATGACTTTGAGTATGCTACTGTATACTGAGAATATATAATATAAATATATATAATAGATTCATCAATATGTACTTAATTGAATTGACACATGCAAAAACAACTTATGTTACTGCATTGACTATTATGATTGTTAGGATGCGAAAAGGTAGTAATTATTAATGTATTACCAACCTCTAGTTTATAACCAGTCCATAAGACACTTAGAATGCATGTGTGTGACTGTTGGTATACCCTCTGGAACTCCCTTCCACAACACATCAGAGACGGCACCGACCCCCCCACCTTCAAAACACTGACCAAAACACACCTCTTCAGACTGGCTTTTAATATGTGAATTATATTGTGTTGCTGTTTTTATATTTGTATTCTATTATATCTCGTTTTATCACCACTGTAAAGCATCTTTGAGCACCTGAAAAAGCGCTTGGAAATGAAATGTATTATTATTATTATGTTTATGGTGCATTCATGAAGCATCATAATTCGAGATCAATACCCTCATAATGCACTGTAGATGCCGGCTTGGAAGTAAGTGTGTTGCTATCCATGCTGCTTTCATGGCTGAATACAAAATCCCACTTAACGGCAGCCTCTAAATGATTTCACGCCGTTGTTTCATGTCTTACATGACCACGGCACAGTCATTTACGCACAGTGAAATCCAATCTGAAATTCCGCCGCAGCCATCTGAGGCATCAGCTTCAATTTCAGCCCCTTGACAGACAAGTTGCCACTGATTGGTCCTCCTCACATTCTGCCCAACGTGTTTATTTTCTTCTTTTACCTTTTCCATCTCATTGATATGCAGCTGCCAGTCGCTCATAGTGCGTGTGTGTGTGTGTGTGTGTGTGTGTGTGTGTGTGTGTGTGTGTGTGTATGTGTCAGCATATACGTGTGTACATGATGTTTTGTGTTAGGTCCCATAAACACAGAACACTTATTTCTCTCCGCTCGGCGCCTTAGGCAGAATATTAACAGGATGCTCTCAAAGGAAAAACCTTTTTCTCTTTCCCCCACAGAAACTTTCACCATCGCTACCTGCTTGTCTACCGAGGACACGCAGTAAGTATCTGGTTTGAGTGCTTGGAGAATGTTCTCCAGCCTCAAAGGACTGCTGTTGAGGTTCAGCATCTCCCCGACGCTCAGCTCCTGCGTTCGTCCCCTGGCCTACGCCGCAGAGAACATGCTGCTGGGGCCTAAACGGCACCGAGCTACAGTAAACAGGGCACACGTTTAGACAAACCCTGCTATTCTCGGAGACACAGAGACTTTTGTCTGGTTTCAAAGATCTGATGTTAGAAAACACTGGGCAAAGAATTCACAACTGACCACATTCTACATAAAACATGAACAAAGGGAAGGGAGGGGCAGACAGCAACACAAGGCTTTAACACGGCAGAGCTGATAGAAGTACAGACGTGCCTGCAGGGCAGCAGGGCTGACGTAGCCTCTCGCACTGCGATAAAACAGCTTAGTCACCGAATCTGGGACCCCTCGGGCAGAGGTCAAGTGAAGACGCACACACACACAAACACGGCTATGATGACACTTGAGGTTGCTGTCGGAACAACAACCTTTCTGTTGCCATACTGTACATCCATTAAATGAAAGGTTGGGTTCTTTAATGTGTCATGTCTAAACATGTACTCATATTTATTCTGAGTCTTTATGAGAGGATCAATAACTGTCTAAGATGTATTCATATTTGTCCTGTCTGAAGTGTCGGTTTTATTCGGTCTATATCATTACCAGCTTTAAAGGGTATTACATTTATATTCCACTGTTTATATCACTTGTTTGCACTTCTGGTTAGATGCACACTACAGTAATTGTACTTTGTGCATACCATAAAGTTGAATATAATGTAACCTGTAATGTAATTGGTCTTTTCTTTCTAATATTTCTGACCAATTTTACTATGATTTTCTTTGGAATATTTTGTATTCACTACACTATTAAGTTAATTTATGTTAAGTTGTATTTTTCTTACTAAACGATGACTTTGTTTCGACATATAATACCGTTTCATAGACATGATTCTGAATTTGGCCTGCTATACTCGCGCTCTGGACATGTGTTACCGATGCAGCATCATCAGTTTCTCTGGTTTCACTATTCATAGGTCTGGGTTTGAGTAAAACACATTTTTATTCTATAAACTACTGACTACATTTCCCCGTGTTGGATTTCAACAGACACTGGAATGGAATGGTGGCCAAACATGTAGAGATTGAGATTTAAGAACAATTTGGAGTAGTCTCTTAATGTTTCCAGAGCTGTACGTTATATTTTCAGAATTTGTCAACATAATAATTACGATGTTTTTTTTCTCAAATCTATGCTGTTTTTTCTCATATTTTTAAAGACTAAATTATGTATTTTTCTAACTTGTTGACTTACTATATTATATATATGTTTTAATCACATTTTCAACATTCTATACTACTGTATGCACTTTTCTCATATTTTTGACATAATGTGCAACTTTTTCGACGTGCTATACTATGCCGTTTTTTCTTATTTTTCCAACATACTATTATTATGCAATTTTTTCTTATATTTTCATCATAATATAATTGCAATTTTTCTCATATTTAATTAACTTTTTTCCAAATGTATTTCCGACATACTATACTACAGTATGCAGTTCTTTATCATATTTCCGATATACTATACTATTTCGTTTTTTAAAACTTTTTTGACATACTATACTATTTGCAATTTTCTTATAAATGTCGTAATATTTCCGATATACAATTTCGTTTCTGATATTTTTGACAAACTATATACTATTTTTTTTTTTTTACATACTATACGATTCATTTTACCAACAGGGAGCCACTTTCACCAAGTCCTTCAACAATGGCGTGTTGCAAAGCCGAAGTGACTTGTGCCAAACGTGAAGTGAAAACATCTCTCCAACTGACTGGTGTCATTCTGTTAGTTTAGGAAGCGCTTGATTTGATATGCAGATGCATTTTCTATGCACTGAGCACACATTTCAATGTTCTGTAAAGATATTCAGTGTTGAAGATGTGCAAGGCTGCTGATGAAAGAGCTCCGGCTAACATGCTGGACAGTCCCGGGCCAATTTAACCCCTGATCTTTTCCCATCTGGATCCTGCATCACAGCAGATATCTGATTGAATAAAGCTGAACACTACCGCAGAGATAACACGACCACAAATATATCACACAATTACAATACTACACTGTAGAGATCCAGATAAGACTACAAACGGCAGTCGTCAACACAGAGCACAACAGAGACATGTTAATGTGCAGTCAGTCATCGGCGGCGGAAGAACAATAAACAAGGAATACACGAGTCATTCTCCTCAGGAAGATGGAGGCTCGTGCTGGGTGTCCTCTCCTGCGCCCCACCAGAGAGCGCATGGGAGATGGAGGAAATAGGACAAAGAAGCCTCAGTTCCTGATGCCAGACGCTTAGATAAGATTGCGACAAGGTAATTGGAGCAGCAGAAACTTTTTCCTTTATCACACAACGTCCTTTTATTCGGTGTGAGGAGAATAAGAGCAGCCTTTGAAATGATGGGCCAAAAACCGCAGAGAGAGCGAAAGTGGATGATGTGCTTTAATTAAGTATGATAGGGAACAATTGCAGGGGGGGTGTAGCTATGGAAACACTCCATATTTTCCACGTCTCACGCTCAGTCACGCTCACCTCGTACATGCTCCACCTCCATAATGGCACTCTCAACCTGCCGTGCCCATTGGGCTGACACGTCATTTGCGCGAGCAGTTGTTCTGCTGTCAATTTCCCGATAGAGCAGTCTGGGCGCGGCGCCTCTGCTCTCAGGTCCCTGGCGTCCACCAGTCGATGGAGACCCGTCTGTCAGCAGGGGATGAACGCTGGCTGAATACTGGAGGGGGCCTTGGAGAGGAAGTACAGTGTGTGCTTCACTCTGAATGTGCCTGAGAGGATGTGTGATAGCAAGGGATTATTAAAACATGTGGTACCCAAAATATAAAAAATATTTTCTCACTTACCCTGGAGGGTTTGTATCTACGCAGATAGTTTTTAAAGTCCCCGGAAACTTTTTTCAAATTAGGCTGGTGATGAAGTAAAGCATACTTTTGTAATTGTAATTTTTGTATACATCTGTCTAATATTTTGATTGGTTTAAAGTGGGTAGGTCTTAATTATTCAGTTTTATAGTGTGCATATTTATACATTATTAAAATAAAAAGTATTATAATTTAATGAACAGTATATCATTTCACATTCTGTCATAACATTCCATTGTACATGTTCATTTATTATTGCATTACACTGACTTGCACTATTGTAATTGCCCTATTTTATTTATTTATTTATTTGAATGTCTTAAGTATATTGTATTGTTGGAAGAGCCTGGGCATGAACATGTTTATTGCATTAACTAGGCTGTAACCGTTATGCATATGAAAACAAAGCCTTTGAATCTTTCATTTCGAAAACGTATTCTCTTCCATAACATTCATTTAAAACCATTTGAATGTGACTGTTGGTGAGGTGCTTAGTTACTGTCAATCACACCTAAAGAACCCACACAGACCTAAAGAACCCACACAGACCTAAAGAACCCACACAGACCTAAAGAACCCACACAGACCTAAAGAACCCACACAGACCTAAAGAACCCACACAGACCTAAATAACCCACACAGACCTAAAGAACCCACACACTGGATAGGAGAGTCAAATAAAAGCTAAACTTTGATATTGCTCATTTATTTTTCATAAATATGTGATGTCATGGAGAAATATTGGAGGGTTCTCTTTGGCTTTAATATCTGCTTTCGCCATGATATTATGGAATTAAAAAAAAATAATAATCGCCAAGATCTCCTCATTCATTATTCAGTATTGTGGAATACATGCCCTTTACAGAATACGTTGTGAACACTTTTTGTAGGGGCCTTTTTCTTTAGTAGACATTAATTAATAAAAGGACAAAAGCCCAGAAAGGGCTCACATCCCTTATGACTTTTAAGACAAAGACTAAGTGTCTCCTACAGCTATGCTGAAGGCCCTGTCGTACTGTACATAGACTCAGATTTAGGGTTGCAAAGGGGCGGAACATTTCCGGAAAGTTTCCATGGGAAGTTAAGCTGGGGAATTTTGGAAATATTCGATGCAAAATTAAATAAAAAACATGACATTTCAACAGATTTATTTTTACATTTTTTAAGTAGAACAGAACAAGTTTTAATTATTTGATTGAACAATTATTTGTTTCATTGAAGAATGAAAACAGGAATGTTGAGTTAAATATTACTCATCTCCCCCAACCCCACTCATTAAAAAATGAACAAAAATGCGCCCCCCATCCAAAAATCCCCACAAAGTCCCATTCAAAATGTTAAATGAAAAGATGTGGCTTCATTTGTCTTGTGCTTTGGGCTCAAAAGTGTGATCCAGTCTTCTCAAAATCATCTGTGCATGTGATGGAGGAATGCACAGTGCCTGTAGGGGGTGTGGTCTCAATAGCCATGCAGGTTTGCTTTCACTAACTGTACGGAGGCTCAGTCACTGGTACATTTTTATATACAAAGCCATGTTAGGGAAACTTCCATCTTATATCTGCTCCCTGATCTCACGGCGAATTGTAAGTGGCTACTGCCTGAGATCGAATGCTGTGGTTTTATTAAATGTGCAAACTGCTAGGACTGTCTTAGGGAAGACAGCTTTTAGATGCGCAGCTCCTCTGTCTTGGAATAGTCTGCAAATTAAATGGAAACTGAACAATCTGGTGCCACTAAATGTTTTTAAAGCTCGGTTGGATGCTAGTCAATCGGAAGCTATTGGTACCTGCTTATGTGGATAATTATGTAAATGATGCTGTATGATGTCCTTTTGTTGTTCTGTTTATGCTTTTATGTTTCATGTGGAACTACTTGAGCAGGTCTCCCTTGGAAAAGAGATTAATAATCTCAATGGGATTTATCTGTATAAATAAAAGTTTGAAATGAAATGAAAGCAGTGTGCTATGGCATGGATATTCAAGTGTACTTGAATGGCATCTGTTTGTTTTAGTCAAGATTATGCTAAAATATACTTTGCCCAACTATATTTAAGTTCCCTATGAAGAGTCAACCTTCAATT
Source organism: Pseudochaenichthys georgianus (assembly GCF_902827115.2). Classification (NCBI taxonomy): domain Eukaryota; kingdom Metazoa; phylum Chordata; class Actinopteri; order Perciformes; family Channichthyidae; genus Pseudochaenichthys; species Pseudochaenichthys georgianus. The sequence goes on from NC_047526.1 coordinate 13,617,814, forward strand.
TATAAAATTCCCAGTTTATTCCCATGGAAAGTTTCCATCTTTGAAAAATCGCGGAATTTTGCAACCCTACTCAGATTACTCAGCATTTAGGTGAGCTATTTAGCCCCTTTTATTATTTTGTGTTTTTAAGTATTTGGTTATAACCTTAAAGGAAAGGTATGCTCATGACACTCATTTTTAAATAATTATCATCCGATAAAACAGACCAGTCTTTGCCAGTCTCTTTTTTTTTTTTTTAATCCGATGACATTATCAGTGATTTTAAACTGATTATATACCGAAATAACATCAACACTGTGGGCGCCGCCATTTTCCGGACGTGACGTAAACCATGCGTTTGGTTTTCGAAGACACGTTGATCTCCATGTTATTTACTGTAGTTTCTCTCTTGAAATATGCCTCACTGTATCGCGAAATATTGCCACAATTCTGATAGGAACAATCCACGGAATGCTTAGTTCCATCTGTTGCCAAAAGGTAAGCGTAAGAAGTACATTCAGAGGCAGTGGCTAGCGAAATGTGGCCGGCCCGAACCGAAAGATTCACAGGCTCATGTATGCAGCGAACATTTCAAATTTCCGGACGACTACTCTGAGAGTATGATGAAACATAACATGGGATTTATGGAACAACCATTACTCAATGGAGATGCAGTACCATCGGTCTTTCTGGTGTCATCACCGACCAGGACACCAGTTCGGCCAGTTGAGAAATCGCCCTCTGCAAGTGTGAAGCGACGGAGGAGCAGAAGTAGTCCTCGGAGTCAGAATAAGGTATGTTATAGCGCATTTCCATTGCAGCGGCTAGTCCCGTTTTAACGTCCTTTAGCGTCCAGGCCAGGACCGTTTTTGGTGACCTTTCCATATAGCGTAGTACCGGCTAGTGTATTTTCCCCCAGTTTTTTCCGGCCCCATAAAATCGTGATTCTATGGCCAGGGACAACGAAGCTGAGTATGCTAAACTAGAGAGGGAATCGCTAGCAAGGGTGGTACTACATGCATACATATAGTATCTTATATCATCTTCCTATTATACACACATGCACTTCCAAACATTTGGACTACCTATGTTGCAAATGTATTATCTTTTCAATTTACACACGGCATCTATTGCACGTCTGTCCGTCCTGGGAGAGGGATCCCTCCTCTGCTGCTCTCCCTGAGGTTTCTCCCATGTTCCCTTTAAACTGTGGGTTTTCTCCGGAAGTTATTCCTTGTACGATGTGAGGGTCTAAGGACAGAGGGTGTCGTATTGTCATACTGATATGTATGGTTGAATTCCCCCATCCAATCTCTTCACATTGGTCAAAACTTCTTCCTCTGCTGACGAGTCCGAACTCAATACTCCGCCATGTTTCCGTGTGTTGACAAAGTGAACGCATGGATGACGTCACGACCATCACGTGACTACTGAAAATGGCAAACATGGCGGCGGCCAGACGGAATATACAGGTCTTGATAAAAAAAGAGCTATAAAATCATTATTTACCGGGGAATATCGCTGATTCCTTCAGGATATGGTTTAAACATAACGTTTCACTAAATACTGAAGTTTTGATTAATTATCTAATGAGTGGACCATTCCTTTAAGTATTGAACAAATTGAAATTGAGTTCTGATGCCTAGAAGATAGGTAAAAAGCAAGTGCATCACAATAAGTTATTTAAATGTATGCTGAGAGGAACTTGGATGTTGTGGTGGAGCATATTAATCCCCCCCAAAAATGCTCACTGAACCGCAATCAAACGCAAATCTTTTAATACGTTTGACAAGATAAAGATCAAAAGACTTTGAAATCGTTTTTAAAAGAAGACGTACATTGATATTGAAGTGTTGACTCTGAAATGTAACTGGCATGAAAAACTTCATATCCGAATAATAAGAGAACATGTCCTCGCTCCTCACAGCTAGACAGGGTGTCGCAGTCTGAGAGGCATGGCTGGATCACCCAGGATTATGGATTTTTCAAGAAATGTCATTTTTCAATGCAGTTCCTTTCACCTCCATTGAGCTGAGGTGTAGGCAGAAATCTCAGAGAGAGACATCGTGAAACCTTGGCATTGAGGTTGTTTTGTTGAACTGACCTTTTAAGGAAGGCAAGGAGGTTTCATAAATGGTTGACTGCATGTGTGGGGGCTCCATTACCATCCCATGTGTCAGAACATATACTGCTCAGCTGATATTGAAGACAAAGGAGGATGCATAGACACCACGCATCTCCATGGACTTTTTCAGGAGACTATTTTTGGCACAAGGGATATTATTTTTCACTCTGCGAGAGATGGGAAGTCAGTCCTGATAAGTGTTTGTGAAACCCATTTGCAGTTCATGCGGGAGATGGTCCATGCAGAGGGAAAACACATACGCACACACACTCGCAGAAAACGCACACAGCTGTATTTGTGTCAGTCGATAAGACAGTGCTGGGAGACCGCGAGAGACCGTGGGGGGGGGGAGGCGTACGGAGGGGGAGGCTGTGAGACAGGAGGAAGGGGGGGCGAGAGAGAGGGGAGATGAGCAGGCAGATTAGAGAGGCAGAGCGATGGGGGGAGGCAGAGGGTTGATCGAGAAGCGCTCCCCACCGGCTCACTAAAATCATCGCCGGCCCAATTTCACAGGAAGCACTAAACCTGTCCATTATCCCCGGCTCGCTGGCTGTCAGACACGGGCTCATCTACACCCTGACAGATGACGGTCTGTCTGTCTGTCCTTAACACACATACTAATAGACACACAGAATGCGTGCACGCACACAGAGTAACCTCCCGGCGCGTTACATAATTCATGCGCTGTGTACCTGTGCCCCTGGGGGAAGTATAGTTGATATGAGGTAAGTAGAGGCTGCGTCCATGTGTGTGTTACTCGACAGACTTTGCTCTCATTCCTCCTCTGCCAGCTTCTCTTCCTGCCCAGTAATACCATTCAGCCCTCGCCCCAAACACCAGCGTTACAGCATCTGAATTACGCTCGCAGTAGTGCGTCTCTGAAAAGGCTCTAATAACAGAGAGGGAGGAACTGGGCATCAGTGCTGATGGAAGTGCCGCTGCTCCAGTGCTTTAATGATCCACTGTGTCAGGACACAGTTGAATTCAAATACATTTATGACCCAATGTTTCTCCTCTAAGCCAGAATTAACTGCAGCAACAGTACGCCGCCATTTGAGCCGCATCTGGACAGCTCTACCCCGAGAGATTACGTACTTTGCCAACATTTTAAATGGGATGAACTGGCATGAAATAGATCATTTCAATCTTTTTTGAAAATGTATCAAAATGTACTTAAACATAGATGCGTTTGCTTCAAAGTAGTAATTCCAGGCAGCTGCAGCTTTAAATTGATTTGTCTTGACATTTGGGGAAATTGGCAGAGTGAAAGTACTGAAGAAGACTGATACCAGGATCATACAGTATGTGGCCATTAAGTGCAAGGCTAGCATTATCTCATTTTAGCATAGGTTATATTTCTTTGTTAACTTGGTGGAAAAAACTAAGCCAAAAATGACAATTTGATTTGAAGGAACATTTAGTGGCTAAAGCTCCTAACCAGGACATAGTTGAGCCCCCCCCCTGTAAAATATGTTAGTGCAGATTAAATGTACAAGATATAACATGTTATTAACAAAGCCTTAGAGTGGCTATGTCCTCATATATCTATCGACAGACAGCAGGGGTATCAATCTAACTCTACAAAAGAAAGCATTTTTGTGGGATAGGTTTACACTCCATGTGTGATGTGTGGTGTGTGTCAGTGTGTAACAGTGTCGTCCAGAACCAAATGTTAAACGGAAAGACTCACAGGATGTGTTCAAATCAATAGCAATCATCCCTGCGGCACTGCACCTTTCAAAAAAACATATTTTAAAAACCCCGCCTGTTGATAAGATCTTTGCAGCGGGAACACATCTGTCAGTGTTTTGATTCACGCAGGGTCGTACCACTTGTGTTTTTCCTATTACCTTGGAGTTAAGGCAGCTTACTTTAAGAGTTTCTTCTGATGCTGCATCCTTTACAAGGACCCTGGTGGCTCTGACTGGAACGTGGCTGCAGGTTTTTGCGGTGAATAACTACAGAGAGGTCCAAAACATTGCAGCAACCTATGGTCTTCTCATTACACTGATAGAGCAATAACAAGTGAATAATGTTAAACACAGAGTAGGAAGGAAATAATGATAAGAAGAAAACAACTAGGATGGAAAAAGGTCACTCTGACCAACGAATGATCTGTTTCCTGAGTGTGGGTCAACAATCGACATGAATAAACTAACATTCTAACAACACTCACATCTCATTTGTAGAGGTTTTACCACCGTTAATGTTCTTAAAGGCTGGCTTTTATCTTCACCTTAACACACAGGAGATATTGATATATATATATACCAATATATCAAACGAACAAGCATGTCAACGTGGGATGTCACGTCATGTGTTTTTAAGGTACAAAGTGGAGTAGAAGCCCCAAATAAAGGATTCAGCCTCAAGTCATCAACCGCTTTTTCTTCAAATGGCCATCGGTATTTTATAGGTTTGACAGGAAAAGGGAAGACATTCAAGTGGGCAGATTTGTGAAAACACTGTTGCTAGGCAACCATGGGAACCATAATGGAGGCCCAACGACTCTCTAACAAGATAGTCAATGACCAAGGATTAGAGGAAAGCATACATATAAATGAGAACAGTAATAATGCAATGTGTGCCTTTTTCAGTGTTACATTACTAATAAAAAGCAGACATTAATATTCATAGGTTTTCTTCTGCTGGTGTGTGGTGAATTCCCTTTAAATAGGGAAAATGCAGAGGCATAATAAGGAAAGAGAAACCACGCATTTGGGAATATCAACTTGGTCGCCTGGTTTAAAAGGAAGCAACAGTTATGGTATCACACAAAAGGTGATGGCAAAAATGGCAACACGTCCCCTGAGGACATGTCTGCACTGTGTTGAAGCTCGTGTGCGAAAGAAACCACATCCATAGATAAAGAACCATGGGTGGTGTCCCCTGCCTTACCTATCATGGGGGATTCAATGAAGCTCCAGGTGTTGCTCTGCGGTACGTAGGACTGCAGGACCCCCGCCGAGCGCCCGGCCTCGTTCACTCCTCCAAACACGTAGACCTTCCCTCCGCACACCGTGGCTGCTGCAGAGTAGACCGGCTTCGGCAGAGGAGAAACTGTCTCCCACTGGTTGGTGATGGTGTCGTACCTGGAGTGAAAGAAAAAGAGAATTCCAGTTTTTGTTAGACCAACATTGTCATTTCAATGTTGGTCTATGCATACAAATTAAAAACCACAGCGCGAAATAAACCGGAAGCAAAAGCCGGTTAAGGTTTGAACCTCACCCCGGTTCCATTAAACAGATCCACGATGGGGAGCTTCTAAATGATCTGAACTCTAATGATTCATAAGCTATTCTAACACACACTCAGTCATTTACATCCACACAAACATCGATAGTGTACAGAAACTACAGATTTAAAAGTTCCCACTGCTCTGAAATGGCTGTGAAACTCATTTTGGCTGCGGGGCTGACAGATATAATTAGCAGAAGGCCTACATCACCAGGGAAGATGAAAAAGACCAACCATTACGTACAATGACAGCAATTAAAGCAATTACACAAAGCAACATATGTTGGGAGCTACAAACCATTAGTCTCTCGAGTTGGGCTGTGTGTCAGCGCCGAGCTTTGGACCTTTCTCTCTGAGCCCTCTTTGGCAGAGCCTTTCGCGGCGAGCCTAGAACTCAGCCGACCCAAACCGCCACAAACAGATGAAAGGGCCTGACATAATGGGCTGCATCACAACAAGACACCGGCTTATGCCACTGTGCCCTTGTTAGAGGTTGAATGTGTTTTTATGTATATTTACTACATTTGAATATGTGTTTGGTGTGTGTGTGTATTTAGAGTCGTGTTTGTAAGTGTGTTTTTGCCCCATGGCTCCATTAGCGTAGCGTGTTAGCAGTGGAGTCCTGTGTCCATGGGCCACTGATCAAAGCAGCAGCTCTGACAGCCTTCCAGCTTGAAAAGGCCTCATTAAAGAGCCGCACACATACGGGATCTGTGATTAAAACATTCATTCAAACTAAAGCAAACCTTTCTTAATAAATGTTGCGTCTCGATATAAAATAAAAACACCTTTAGATAAAAACGGTAGCCAATGTCCCCCAGGAAAACCAACCTCACAATCAAACGCTTACTGCTCAAAAAAAGTAGATTCCCATTCTTTCACTTGAAAGCAATTTAAGGCTTCATTGGAAGCAATGCGTCATCGGGCGTTTTGTGCAGTTTTAGGGATGTACTCGTCCAAGGCTCCCAGGTGTGCAAAGATTTGTTCTGGCTATGGATGCTTTACTGTAGCGATTTCAAAAGATGCCCGGAAGCTCTGTTTGCCTCTACCTTCCTGTGAGAAGGCCGTTGGATAGGAGAGTGAGTGAAATAGCCCTTGGGGAAATTCTCTTTTGGGGTTCTGATAATGTTTCTGGCAACACCCGCTGAGGGGATGGATTTAAAATCGACTGGCAGTCTGATAAAGTGGCGGCACAAGACACTCTGGGAGAGGTGGAGTCGAAACACTCCAGAGTGCCAATTAGCACTGTTTAAACAAGGACACACACCCACAGAAACACACGTACACACACGAGCATCAGGTTGAGTAACTGGGCCCTGCTGAGATAGAAGGACTAACACGTGCCTCATTCTCTGGCAGATGTAATTACCCCTTGGACCACTTCGGGGGAGGTTCATACATTTAAGGGTCAGACACTGCTGAGTGAAGCTGATTAGGGGATGGGAACAAAAAACCAATAAGACTACTGCAAGTCGCTGGTCTGGATGATGACAAAATAACTTAAAACCACAATTCACATTCTTACTGTTAAAGTTAGTTAGGAATTCTGAAAGATGTATTGTTGTGATGTTTATTTTGGACTATTCTAACATTAGAACATGCTACCAGACAGCAAGCATCTAGCTACACCTGCCACTTAAAGTGGCCAAGCCCCTTAATAATGCTTACTTAAAGGCTTTGAAAATAGTATTCAAATAGTAAACTAACATAACAATTCAAACCCGGTACAGTAGTCTTCATTGGGGACACTTTTTTCACACGTTCTTTGGTACCAGGCTGTAAACAGGATTTTTTAACTTAGGGTTCTTTGGAGCTCAACTCCCTTTTGCTCCAGCCTCAAGTGGCCATTCTATTAACAACAGTTTTCGGCACTTTCACACAGGCTTCACTGCCTAATCCCAAAGGGACTTTTTAAGTTCTGATAGGTTGGTGGAAATACGTTTTTTTCCCCAACTGTTCCTACCCACTTTAAAGCAGTGAGAAAACTTAAGAGACAAAACAGACATCTGTCATGCAAAACGACCACTATAATTCTAACTTGGTTGGATGATATTTGGCTCATGCTAGACTGCGGATCAAGAAATAACTGTAAAGGGCCATTAGTGTTAACATGGCACAGCTGTAATGCAGTCAAAAGGGTCAGGAGTTCTCATAAAGACTAACATGTGCAGGTCAGAACAACTCAGCGCCTCAGAGGTCACCAATCTGATTGGATTCATTACACGTGTGATCCACCATCAAGCATTTAATGCGAACCGTGACATAAGGACTGAAACTAAAACGATTCTCAGAGCGGTTGCATATGGTAAGGCAGAAGAGAAAATAGAACGAGAGGGGGAGCAAACAAAATCTCATGTTCATTAAGCCTACATCTCTCCTCTTAACTCGGAATCTCTCCGTCAGACAGCAAAGGTAGACAGAGATCTTTCAATGTCACTGTTGGAGTTTATCCATCAACATGTTGCATTGCATCGATTGCTTTTTTCTAAAGTGTTTACACACAACGAGTGATCACTGCATGAAGCCATGTAATCGGCTGTAGCTCCTGACAGGGCTTGTGTCATCACACAGGGACAATCATCTCACAAAATGCAGCTGCCGGGTTACAACACAGCAGACAATGTAGCATCGTGTGCTTTTGTGTAAGAAGAGAGACAGGATAACAACGGATAGGAAGAGCAGACGAGAGATTATGAATGAAGGAGAGCGGCCATTCTTTCAACTAAAAATGCACAATCCCTCTATGTTCTGTAATCTGGATAAAGATAAACACGTTTGTTCTCCTACCGCCCACGGCGACTGACAAGCCAACAAATAAGAGTTATAATTCCATGTTAGCCAGGTGCAAAGGCTACCCACGCAATATGAAGAAAGAGTACACGCTAACGTTTCTCTGGCCTTTGTTCTCCTCTGACCTGTTTGGATACAAAGCAGAATGTCTGACAGGTGACGTTGACATGTTACACCTGCCATGTTTGTTTATGTTGACAGCTGACAGCTTTACCACCTCCGTCCTATTTACATGCTCTCTATAGTGCATATGAAGAAGTATATCCAACGTTAATACGCCAATCTGCCACCTACAGTATGGAGCATTATAAATACCAGGTGTTAAATACTAAGGTGGGGGTGGACTATGCATCATTTCAATGACAATTCACACTTGGATCGCACATTTGTTGGTATTGGCTGGCTGGTTAAATATGCCTAAGCATGAATAATGAAATAGATAATATTTTGTTTATGCATATAACACAATTTATTAAACATATACTTCAGTTTCTCAATACTTTGCCACTCTGTATTGTGCACTTTTGTTTTTAAACAAAAGGCAAAGTAAAACAATACTGATGGATTTGATGGCACAGGAAGTACCTCGATATAAGTATAACAATGAATTACGTTTTGCTCACATGTGTTTTTTGTTGACAAAGTTATACCTAATATGGCCAGCTTTGAGTCAGCGATGTTTGCACCTCATATTTAATGTGATTCTGGTAATGTGCCTGAAAAAAGGTATTTCCATGCTTTGTGCAACGGCATGAACAATTGACTGAACAACTGAACGAAAAGTGTATCATCAACTTTTGTTTTCCACAGAGATAATTTTCAGCTACATTGCAATTGCCTTTTTGTCGAGGTAACCGAGGCGAAAAGCAGAGGACACTGGGATTGTAATCAGGACACTTTACTCCAGGATGACAGGGTGGAGGAGATCTGCTGAGCTAGCTCTATATTTTAATTGAAGTCTCTTTGAAAAGACATGATTTACATGTACCCTCTGAGGTTGCTTTGAGCCTGCATCTATGCAGCAAGCTGTTGTTCGAAAACACATCTCTGTTCTCTGGACGTGGGCTTCCCTTATCGCTCTCAGTGATGACGTATCACAGATGTGCTGAGAGAAGGTGGAGCATATGCAGACATTGCGCCTGGGGCACACATTTCTATCATTTACTAGGAAGCGTACATCTGAGTCAGAGAGCATACAAATGAATGGATGCTGTAAACGCCGTTATGAAGCCCTCTATTGGATTTGCTCGGTGGCATTACACGTCTACGAGCCTTGTGTGTGCCATCTGTTTCTCTCTCTCTTTTTAGTGAAGCTGCAATGGAACAGAGGAACACATATGAATGTATACGTGTGATATAATGTGAACAGGAGGTAGAATGTGTTAATGTTGTTGCATTAGATGACTAGAGTTGAACTCATAGGAAAATAATGCACATTATTGACCAATGTTGGTCTCTTGAAGCTGACCACATATCCTGCATCTTTCAAACATGACCTACATAGTACATGTCTGTCTATCTCTCACTCTCCAGAACACACGGGTGATGCAACCTCACCATGGAGAAGGCGCCCCGGGCATCACAGCCAATTCACTAATATGGGTACCTGCAGGGCGTGTGGATCACGAGCCACGTATTTTTCCACACATCTCTGCCTCACTCTTTCACACACAAACACACATGCGACAAGCTATAATGGATGGGCTGCCAGTCTCCGAGATACTGACACGTATCCATTTCCCCTGAGATACAAACTACAGCATAGTGTGTGTGTGTGTGAGAAACGAGAGTGGGAAGCAAGAAGGAAAGACGCCTCACTTAGATAACAAAACCACTCAGGCGCCATACACCTCAATGCTGACAAAAAGATCCATTAAGTGGCTGAAGAGTGCGTCATGCAGTTATAACCACAGTGGAATGCCATGCCGACTCGTACTGCCTAACAGTAGCTACATTATCACACACATTAACATTCTTGAGATTCAAATAGCTCATAGCGAGGAATAAAGGAAAGACAAAACCTTAATTCAGGTCCAAAACAACCGCATTGTAACCTTTAAAGATGTGGTGCGTGGACTGGAATGCAATAGTAGTTGATTGAATACAAAGAAGAAGAAGAGCAATGCATTCCTCAAGTTAGAAATGTGCATTAATCTCTGCTACACCACAGCTATCTATCCGACTCGCATGGACACTACACCTCTGTTGTATTGTCCTCTGGCTGCCCACACACAACGTCAGAATGCAGCAACATGTATCGCTAAAGATGTGCAAGGAGACGTATTGTGTGAAGAGAAATTGAAGATATTGTTTAATTGTTGATATATTTATGATCCACGTCAAGTATTCAGTTTCGGCGCCATTTCTTCCAGTTTTTCCAAAGGTCTTCTCATCAGGGCTCTCTAAATAAAGAACTACGGCAGATCTGTAATATGTAATGCAGCCGAACCGTGTATTACAATGCCGTTATGTGATGACTTTCAAAGAGACAAGCAAGAACACTCGGAATCAAGTATTATTTTATTCTTTTAAAATGTTTTCCGGATTTCATATAATATAAACACCAAATCCCAGCATGCATTGCGGCTAACACATCCAATCAGCGAGCTTAAAACCATAGCTGAGGATCTTGGGTAATCGCTCGAAATGCCTACGTCTGTTTCCGGTTATTTTTATTTTGAAACTCAGTTCCTGACGGACGCCAAAAAAGCCAGAGATTATGGAATTAAACCAATAAATAAAAGCAAGGATAATTGTGTGTTATTGGTGAGTAAATAACAGTGTGTTATTTTGAAAAGAATAACAAATTAGAAGGAACAAATATTTAAAAATACAGATTTCAGTATCCTGAGGCTCTGAGCCCCATTTATTTTCCTCACAGACGGCAACAAAATAAAAGCAATAACTGTGGCTTGATATTGAGTAAGAACATGTTTTTATGAACCACACAGCTTCCGGTCTCCCACGACCCGACCGGAGAAAAAGACGTGCTGCAGGCAGTAGAAATACATTGCTTTTAAAATCGTGCTGGCAACACGAAAAAAAGGGGCAAATCGTGTTGGTGAACACAAATCAATAGATTAAAAATCGTGTTGGTGAACACGAAATGCCGTGAGACTGGGTTGGACTATTAGCAAGCATCTGCATAATGATGTAAGATGGTGAACATAACAAACACAACTGCTAATCGTCAGCATTTTAACATCATCTTTATGAACATGTTAGCATTAAGCTCAAAGCTGTGTTTGTACGGGCTAAAGGGTTACATGTATTTATGTATTAAATGTACCTTTCCTCTGTTGATTCTGAAGAGCTTTGACTCACTGAAAATGTGAAGAGATTTGTGTGTTTGGTAACTAGACAATCAGGGACTATAAAGACACGGACTGTCTTTATGTTAGAGTTAGCCCCCAAGTTTGCAAGCTTCCCCATCTGGTGCAGAGTGTAATTAAACCCGGAGACTTACTATCCAAATAGATTTTGCATGCCTTGCCAACAGTTGTTTGACATGGATTCTATACTGCCTTGGAGCAGGCACAAGAAGAGAGAGGGAGAGCACGTACATGGGAGTGCATCAATCCCTCATAGCCCTCTGTTTTCTGTCAGAAGTAATGAACTGAAGGCTTGTGATTTGGCTTGAGGAAAACAGGGCTTCTGTGTGAATCAGCTCCTGTCTGGAGGGCATTGAAAGCTATTTGCTCACAAAAATAATTTGCCTACATTAACATTTCTCACGTTTGCCAGGAATATTCATTAGCAGCTAGGTGGCAAGACATCTTCCACCATGACAACAAAAGGACGCTATTGAGTTCTGGTAGGAAAAATGCAGTTGGAAATGTCTGCTGAACTTTCATTTGAAAGTAGATTTAGCTTCGCCGTTGTCCTGTGCAGGTGGGCTGTTTTGACAAAGCAGGCCGCTGATAGGGACTGTGGGTGTTCATTTGAAATCATTCAACTGAGACCTTCTGCATATGTATAGTATCTCAACCAAAATGCATGGCTAGCACCTTAGCAAAATGCTATGTCGATGAGGGCGACAAACCGAAAGGGCTAAATAAGTTAAAGGAAAAGCAAAACCAGGAAAAGGATGATAATAGTTTTTGCGTTCATTTAAATGTTCATCAAGTCATCAAGACCAGTGGCAGAGAGAATGAGGAGGAGAGTGTGTGTGTGTGTGTCAGAGGACGGAGTTTATCTGTGTTGTGTCAGCTGCCATCTGTGTGTCAGAGCACATAGCAGAAAGTGTGAGGCCTGCCCACACCTCCGCTACCCCCCTGCTGTCTGTTGGGCACCTCTACTCTCTCATGTCAACAAACCATCAATGTCATTGTTTTTCTCAGACTGCCACACGTTTGATAATCGGTTACAAACACATTGAGTATCTACAGCGAACAACTAATTGGATTTTGGTCGTAACATTTAAATCTGTTATAACACATTTGCCCTTCTTTGATTGATTGTCTTCATCTAAATATAAAGCTACTGTTATAGTTTTGTAATGTCTTATACTCAAATACAATGAAAGCTGCACTGGAACCTCTCAGAGTCTGAAGCCATCTGTGTTTGGGCTTGTAGGAGACATACTGTAACAACTACCAAACAAAGCATCAATTGCCAATAAAGTAGGCACGGATGCCTTTTTTTCCTTATTATGTTATAAGTCACTTATTGAATGACTGCTTATTAAATTATCTTGGTATCAAAAACATATGTTAAAGTTATAATAATTGGTAAAACATTACTTGGTTATAATGGTGTGTGTTCTCAATAAAAAAAATACAATAAAATGTATAAAGATAAAATTACTATTTATTATGTTATTGCCTGCTACCAGATGTAGTAAGATAAAGGCATGCAATGTTGTGGTGTGTGTATTTTAGTGCTGGAGATCCCTTATGATCTCAGCGTTGAATCTAATTTGACTGTTGTCCTAGATGTTTTTTTCTGGTCAAATGTGGCAGGGTTAACACACACACACAAACTCCCCTTTTACCACGCTCTATTTCACAAAAGACAGCAGTGCGCAAATTGTCAGAGATGAAAACAAAAACGGCAGCTTTGTGACAACTAATTTGAACTTGTTTGTATGCACCTCTGTTCCCCGTGTTGATTTTCTCGGCATGTGACAGCTGTTTGTAACCGTGTTCTCCCTCCCCGGGTTGCTAATCAATGTCTGATGGTGAAATCTACACAGTCCTTCCTTACATAGGAGGGGCTCGGAGATGCTCAACAATGTAAATGTTTGGGTATTTGCATGCTATTGTAATCGCATAATTCTGCTGACAAATCCCACTCATTGAAGGGCACAGGTGTGTTGCTTATTATTAGCTCACACACACACACACACACACACACACACACACACACACACACACACACACACACACACACACACACACACACACACACACAGACAGACAGACAGACAGACAGACAGACAGACAGACAGACAGACAGACAGACAGACAGACAGACAGACAGACAGACAGACAGACAGACAGACAGACAGACAGACACACCTGACTGATTGTGTTTGATGACATCTGGAGATCTGATGGAGTCTCACTCTCCGTATGGAAGGCGTAAGAGTGTGTTCCTCTGACAGACTGATGTCAAGGTCAGCCAAAAGACACACACACACACACACACACACACACACACAACACACACACACACACACACACACACACACACACACACACACACACACACACACACACACACACACACACACACACACACACACACACACACACACACACACACACACACACACACACACACACACACCACACACACACACACACACACACACACACACACACACACACAAAACACACTCCACTGCCATCGCTGTTGGAGAACACACACATACACAACTCATTAACTCTGATGGATTGCAGCCCATTTCAGGTTAATAACAGACATACGTGTACACACACCAAGCACAAATGCCCACTGCCACACACACAAATAGTGGACTGTAGCAGACACACATACAACAGATGGATGCGGACCCGTCACCTTATTGTAGCCTTCAGTTAATCCATGCGAGACAGAGAGCTATCCATCCGCTGGCCACACAGATTTACCCATAATCCCTGCGAATGAACTAATTCAGAGCCGATGTTGTGCTTCCTCAAAGTGTGAGAAGAACACAATCTGTGTTTATACCCACACACATATTCTGTACGAAAGTGCAGCGCAACCCTTATGAAAACTTAAAAAGGCACCTTGAAAGACTATCTGGAAGGGAATTTAGGGAGCCATGATAATAGTCAGTGTGCTCTCTTTTACTGTCTCTGAGTGCGAATGTGTGTAGATTTAATTGGATGGGAATGTCACGTAGGACAGGGGACAAGAGTGCTGCCGTGGTGTAGGTCATACACCAATTACTGCTCAGCTCTCTTCAAAACTAGACAGGCGATGGAAGACTGAGACCACACTTCATTAACAGAGTAAGCCCCTGTGTTGATAGCAGCCATGTATGGCAGCACTGTGGCACCGTGGGGTGTGGGGTGTGGAGAGGTGGGTGGAAAGGGGGGTTCAAACAACAAATGATGCTCAATTTGCAGGGGAGATTGTGGCTGTAGCAACAGCCTGTCTGATAGACAAGCTGTGTCTTTAGAAAATCACAGTTCAACTAGAAGGAAACAATAAGAGCTCTGACCGCTGCCAAAGTTGTTCCAATAAAGACAATTCACAACAGTATGAAATGGGTCCAACAATGGCCAATGCTACACGCTTCCACACAGGCTTATGAAGATTAGGCCAGTAATGTTTCCAAGAGAAACACATTCACAACCCAAACTGAGAATACAACCTCCTCTGGGAGGGTTAATAATAAACATGCATTCAATGGATTTAAAAAAGAGAAAACTAAGAGCATTTTCATCAATAAAAAAACGAGTTAATAAAAGAGGGTCTTCAGCAAGAGGGGTTCTCATTGGCTCCCCTGAATAGGGCCCATTAATACATTATTCCAATTTTGCCATAAATGAAAATGTTTACTGTACACACACAAGAAGACAAAAGTTGCACCGTGTCCGCACTTATCTCTTGCTGATGTGAGCCGTTTCACCACACACACACACACACACACACACACACACACACACACACACACACACACACACACACACACACACACACACACACACACACACACACACACACACACACACACACACACACACACACACACACACACACACACACACACACACACACACACACACACACACACACACACACACACACGATCCCTCCCTGGGTGCGGTGTCTGGATATTGCGATGGTTTGCCAGGGCTTTGCTTTCTAAAGGTCAGTTGTTGCTACCTCCTGGGGGGGGGGGGGCGGGGGGGGAGGCGGACTGACTGCCAACCATCTCGGCAGCATCTGTCACACCCTAACCACTGATAATTAGCCAACAACACACTGCTGCAACCTGACTGATGGCACGAACGACCGGGGGACTAGGTGGCAGCCTGATGTGAGAGAGAATATAACTTGTTTTATGTGTTGTGTTGACACAGAGGGATGAGAACTAGAGAGTAAGAGGGTAGAAATAGGCACCGAAAGAAGGCGAGAGACAAATTACTTGCCTGTTGGTAAAGGCTGGAAATTGTCCAAAGTGCCAGCCCGTCATTTATCAGGGAGGTGAGAGCACACACAGCTCCTACTTATCATTAGCTGCAGCCTCTCTCCACCGTTCCCATAATACCATCCTTGGGCACACCTGCCGCGGCTCTCCAATGTTTCTCTATAACTCTCTGCATCATCTACTTCCATGTCTCCGATTGCTCAGCGCCCATTAGGAGACGAGGAAGAGCAGACAATGTCTTTGCTAGAGCATGTCAGACGTATTGGACATCAACGGCCTCGAAGGCCCCAAATACACCCATCATCTCCTGCCCACGTAATCGGCACTGTAAAGAGATGGAGGGAGCAGTGGAACAGAGGTGGGAGATAGTGGTTAAAAGAGGAAACCGGGGGGAGGATAGAGGGAGGCGAATTGGCACAGAGAGAGAGAGAGAGAGAGAGAGAAATGTGAAATAGACTTGATGATCTGCCTGATTTGGGCCCACTCTCTCTCAGCCCTGGAGCCTCAAAATCACACAGTACCTCCATGGAGCTGGGAAATGGCTGTGCTTACACATACAGCGTGATTTTGTCGGTGTACCCACATTAACACAGGCTTATTTGGTAGCTATGTATTGTAACCGTTTAAATGTAAGTTAAACACTCAGATGTGAACAGGTAGAGTACAGAAAGCACTCAGGTGGAGCACGGTAGTTTTTTTCATCGTTTTTAGTTTTTGCTGACCACTTAAAGATTGGCTCGTTAATGGATCACTTAGAATCTAAAGACTTTTTTTTCATAGTAAATGTCAAATCTGAATTGTTTTGTTGCAGGGTTATATTTAAGGCAGCAGCTACCAATTATGTTTCCTTTCAAATTGTCTGCAGGTAGGTCATCCTCAGATTTCAGGAGCTTGACTCAAATATAATTTTATATCATAGTACTTGACAAATTACACTTTATTAATTAGCCTTAGTGCTAATAAAGTGGTTAATGTCATGTGATTATTCACCTCATAAGTGTTTCTTAAAATTGAAAAAATGTAGAGTTTGCTAACATAGTTTGATGTTGTGGTGGAATGGGAGGAACCCAATGGATGCCATGTAGTAAATATATATTAAGAATGTTTCAGCAGCTTAAAGCAGCATGGTTTAGAAAACGGTTTGCTTTGATGCAAAGCAATCGTGATAATTATAACATGCAGAGGAAAGGAGAGAGACGGAGACGAGAGGAGAGGAAATACACACTGACGTTTCAGTGGGGAGAGGAGTAATGAGGGTGCATGTGAGTGTGTGAGGGGGAGGTGGTGGAGGGGGTAAGGTTGTAGGGTGAGCCGGTGCCTTGACAGCGCAGTAGGGGCCAGCGCTGTGAAGTTGGTTAATCCTGAGGAGCAGGGGATTAGCTCTGCAGGGGAGGAACCGCCTCGGCAGGGGGGCTCTGGGAGCCCGTTGTCCCCGACTACAGTGCCATACTGCAAGGGTACTAGGGCCGGCCACGCAGCCCCCCAAACCCCACATTCACCACCCCTCTCCAACCACAAGGAGCCCTAGGCACTGTCTGGGGGAAGATCTAGACAGTAAACACCCAGAGACATTAAAGACATGCACAACAGCTCATCACTTCATGATTGGTGTAGAGCGGCTTCAGGGGAGAAGAGTGAGCCCATTGGTTCCAGTGTGACTGATTGTGCGGAGCTCACAGGCCCACCTGGGGGCCGCTGCATCTCCACTCCTCTCATCTTCTCCTGCCCGCTCTGCGCTGCTAAACTCTTTTTGGCTCGCTACTTTTCTCTCGCCCTCCTTCTTTCTTAACTTCTTCGCTGCACGGCCCCCCGACCACCTGGGGCCGCAGAGCGCTCCGTTATTATTAGCATCATCGCCCCGCTGATTATTTCCCCTCTGTCTCCAAAAGAGAGTGCTGTTGGGCAGGGAGCTGAAATGGGCAAAGTAGCTCCATCTCCAAGTTTCTGTGTGTGGCATGGATAGAAGCTGCCAGTATACACGCAAGGTGTGATTTAAAATGCAGTTCTGGGGGTGGAGGGCACTATGTGTGAGTCTGAGTGCACCGGACCCACCATGGTCTCCTCTTTCTGGCTGCCTGACAGCTCCTTTTTGCCTGCAGACAAAAGAGCGGATCCCCGTTAGAGCGCTCATACGGGCAGCCAGGAGGCAAACCCCTGCCACGCCGCAACTCAAAGAGCAGATGCAGCCTCGTCTTTCGATGAGTGCAACGCGGGGTCTCTCCCACCCCTGGCGCCCCACAGAAGGGGACCTTTCTCTGGGTGACTGGCAACCCAGCTTGCACACCGCCCGCGGACATCAAGTACTTAAGGACTTGTCAGTTCACCGAGCCGCCCACAGAGGACTTCAGCTGTGTGCAGCGCGAGGCGTGATGAAGCCTCCCGCTGGAAACTCCATCTCGCTGTATGTTCTTGGTCATGGTCGGGTTCATGAAACTTCCCGGGAGCCATTTAATGCATTTCTCTGCAAGGTCTTCAAGGCTTTATGATTTGCCTCTTGTGTCAGACAAAGCCAAGGTTTATGAAACAGAAAGAAAAAACCCTGGTCGAGTAGTTTACGTTACATAAAGAACACTTTTAACACAATACATACATGGAGGAGAGATGGGTCCAGAGCAGAATGAAGGCATTGGTTGAGTCAGAGCAATAACAACCTTCAGGGTGATGGAAAGTACATACATTTGGCAATCAGCGCTATATGACAAACGCCTGAATAACTATACACAGAGCGGGGGCGCTTATTCAACAACAACAACAACAATAACAACCAATGTGCCATTAAATGAACCAGAAAAACAGCATGTACAATAAAGAACCGCACATTTCCAGGGCACATCTTTATGTACTGCCATTCAAAAGGGTCATTTGAGTATGAAAAGATGTAGAAAAAGAGCAAACATGCTCTTGGCAAATTGCTCTCCGCTCCTCCAGACTTGTTAGAAAACAGCACACCATCCCTGATGACAAAAGCTAGTTGCTCTACTCAGTGTCATGTTGCTAACAGTCTTCATGCAATATTAACTTGCAATAGAGATGGGAGGACGCACAAACCTGTGCATGGCGTGCAATAAATAAAACAAAACCATCTGTGATTGACACATCATTAGACACCCATGAATTATTCAATTTCTGCAATCATATTGGTTTGCCAAAGGATCAACATGCTGAGGAGCATGCGGGCCCATGGTACCTGATTGCAAGTTAAAAGCCTTCCGAACTCGACTGCTCCCATCCCTAAAAATGTGTCAGTGATTAGGGTAGAGAGCAGGGACAGGAGTAAGCCTGCGCGGTCTTTTGAGTGTTGATTTGGACCTCCTGCCGTTCCCAAAGAAAGGCTGCATCCTTAGCTTTGAGAAGGCTCTGATTGAAGACATAATTGTGAATGTGGGTGAATTTCATGGTGAGGAGCGTGAAACCCTTGGTGAGAGGGATGGAGAGGTGGGGAGCGAGGGAGGCAGGAAGGAAGGACTGCAAATGAGGAGTCGGGGTGCTGAGAGCCAGAGCTCAGAGCCATACATGCAGTCGGACACAGATGGACAGACACATGAACACAAGTGTGTACACAGATTGCCGTATATATGTACATATACTTAAGGAACAATGAGAACGGGAACACACATGTGCGCACAGAAATGCAGATGCACACACGCTGGGAAAGATTGGCTGCGTGTGTAAACAATCTCCGCATCAATCACTCTCTGAGCGGAGCAAATCAAGTCTGGCTGTCGCACCGTTTCATGCCATTCCCCAGCCTTCAGATGCAATCCCCACCAGCCATCTGCATATCAAACAAGGCAGCCATTCACATACACTGACTAATGATTTCTGAATGTTATTAGCTCTCTATTTCACAACTGCACTTCAGACCTGTACAGTTGTTCCTCCTTGAGCGGAGGCGACCAAAAAGGCCTTGAGTAGCTACTTCCCTTATCTGCAGCGGACAGGTTTTAGTCCTGCTGTTGACTGGCAGCCTCCCTGCCGGAGTCTCTACTATCTTTTCCAGTTTGGGCCCAACATTACAGAGTGGCATTAGAACCAACTGAGTCACACAATAGAGACACACCTGCCAAAAGTGGTGGTTTGCTACAAAATAAAGGCTCAGCACTTAATGAGGCTCATTTATCAAAGCAGATATGAACAAATGCCTTCAGAAAGTGCCTGGACGTGACGCTCCTCAAGTGTTTCCTGTTCAGCTTAGAGATTTACGTAGTGATTCATAAATTACCTTTTGTTATTTTCTCAGTTAAAATATGATAATTTAAGGTCAAAAAGCTGCTTTCAATGCAGAAGAAAACTTTAGTCACTCCTGCGTGGGAGTGGGAGCCATGCCAAGGTTACATAATACGCCTTTATTCAGATCCATTGCTGTTTATGTATTAGAAGAAAAGAAACGGTTCCATAATTCATCAGTTTGACTGTTTTTACAATGTAATAGTTCTCAAGCTGGGTTTAATTATAACACACATAATCATGCTTTTGTGCCATCTTGTTACTAAGAAATGTAGTTGAGGAATAAAATGAACTGTTTATGAGTCGTATGGAATAAACTGCTGTTGTTAATCTGTCAAGCTCTTCCCCACGACGTTGCGATTGTGTGATTCACAGCCCCTTTCTTTTGAGTTGATTTGACAGACCAGCTGCCTGTTAGTGTCAAACATCCTCCTAAAGCTTAGACATAGCGCGCTCTACCTCTGCGACACAATCATGCATATTCTGTGGCAAATCATGCCTGCATGCCATCTCCTTCACATTGTTTAAATATTTAATCTGGGAATAGTTTATTATTAAATGCTCCGTCCATCAGTTTCAATAGAGAATCCCATGATGCTCAAGAACCGTCGAGCTCTGTCATTGTTGTCACGTCCTTTCATCACTGTGTACCTTCCGACAGAGATAAATAACACCTGCATGGCAAAGTGATGTGGGATTGTGAAACGGCCTTTGCATCTCTTATTAGAGATCGTTTTTTTACCCAAAGGCGTACATGTACAGTGCTGCTTCAGCATGCTTGTAGAAAAGGCCACGTTGTCATTCACTAGTAATTAATACTGTGTTTCCCAGAACATTTTTGAAGTTGACAACTTATGTTCAGGGCAGTAAGTTCTCTCCAAAACTTTCGTTGTAAATTATGCATAACAGACCACATTAGTCTTGCTTCACAACCTCAACAAACAACAAAGTACTTTCTCTCTAAGTGCATAACAGAATGATATCTTAACGTCGTAGTTGCCTTAAGGCACATGTCAGAACATGTCTCATTTAAAATGTAACATTAAAAGTGTTTGGGTAATTTCCTCCTGCCATCCTCATCTTTAGGGCGAAGTATTTTGAAAATAATATTGCAGAAACAAAAACAGGTTAAATCTGCAGGACGCCACCATTATGCCTCATTTCCACAAAGCTCTGTTTACATATGCAAGCCAAATGGAAGTTTCGGCTGTGCCTGTGAGTGTGTGTGTGTGTGTGTGTGTGTGTGTGTGTGTGTGTGTGTGTGTGTGTGTGTGTGTGTGTGTGTGTGTGCTCATGCTGAGTTCAGGCTTAGTTTCGCGGTGTCTCGCAGACCCCACGCAGCAACCAGGAAACGACACCAGTAACCCGGCTCACACTGTCCGCTCCTCGCAGCAGCGAGCCGCGCAACGTCCGGCCAACACGGCACCCAGACCCCACGCAGCATTCTCATCCGTTTGGCATTACTGGTGTCATTTTCTGGTTGCTACAGTAACGCCATTGTAACACAAACACTGATGTTCCTCTGCAACGGTGGTGGACTCGTCAGATCAGAGTGGACGAGCTGACCAATCAGGGCACAGTGGGCTCATAGGGAGGGGGGGGGGGGGGCAGGAGCTCCAATAAGCCGTTTAGGACAGAGTGAATACACATACTATACAGAGATGCTGTATGAGAAACCAATGTGAGTTTGGAACATTGAACAATGTAAATCTATTCTAGTAGACCTCAACCATGGAATCATGATCAGTAGAAATGGGCATGACATGGGACCTTTAAATACAAGTGAGAGAGTTTATCATAACATTCATTTACATTTATTTAGTTGCATATATCTATAGATATTACAATATGTATTGGTCCTGTTTCCGTCTTGCGCCTATTCCAAAACACTTAATGGTAAACCAAAAACGTAAACTACTTTTTTCTCCCGTCTCACAGCTGTCGCCCCTCTCCATATTGAATGTAGTTTGATATTCTGGTCTCCATCAGGGTGCATGCAGCCCACACTGCCAGCATTTACCAGATGATTATTCTACAATTCATCAACAAAGCAGCATTTACAGCAGGTCTTTTTTTTCAAAATAAAAAGGTAGACCAATCAAAATACGGACACCACATTTTAAATGGGAATCTGAACCAATGAATAATGCATTTGCTATCACTATCATAAAAGAAAATGTACACAAAACTGGCAATTTAATATAGCACATCAGCAGGAACTCCCGTGAGAAAATATTCCCATATGTCTTCACCCTCTCTGAAAGCACGAACCTTCATGTATTTGATATTCTTTCCGTGAAAGAGAGTCTTACCATTTAACTACATTTTGACTTTCACTCCACATAGTGCTTTCTGAAAAAGACAAAATAAAAGCCTTGGTTGCTTAGAAACAGGCCTGTTTACTGCCCTGACAAATGTTCCCAAACAAGTTGAGAGACCCGTTAGCTTTTACAGAAGGCCTTTGAATACGACCTCGACCTCTTGCTATAGATGTTTTCGCTTCAGACACAGCACCATGCATTCTCCTCCTCACCATTAAGAGTTCAACTATTTTGTTCGGAGAGTGCTTTATTTCTCCCAAGCTGGCGCAACCTTCGAGAGTGCAGCACTGGGGCAGTAATACCAAGCAGAGGAGGCCTCTGGCAGTTCTTGGAGGGAGGCAAAGTAGGTTAAAGTTTTACCACGCTGATAATTGAGTCCAGTTGCTAAGGGCCTCGGAGAAGCTTTGTGATTGCTCAAAAAGCACACAAGGGCAAAGACGGCGAAACACATACAAACGCATCATGGGGTGAAGCGCTGATTTCTTCGGAGCTGCAAATGCCCTAGATGCAGTGGTTGCTCTCAAATTAAGCAGCTCAGAGACAAAGGAATCAAATGCTTTTCCATTACGGGGCAAATATTCCACCTGCCCCCTGTCATAACGACACTGTATGGCAGCATTACGGGGAAATATCAAATTAGGCTGTTTCATTTGGAGTACTGTTGTGCATTGCGAACAGCTTTGGAGATCAATTGAGACGCTTGGTAATGAGCGGCAGCGGCCTGCTCTAATATACTCAGTAATGTTCTTTTGATTGCTTTGGTTAATCTCGCTCTGCCGTGCAGGGGAGGTAGCCCCCTCCCTCCCTCTGCTGAAACCCACTCCTCAGCCCAGGTTACAGGAAAGAAAAATGGAGAAATGTTACAAAACTCAGACGATGTGAATCAAATGATTGAATCTACACAATATGTATTCATGTTCTGTGCTTCTAGAAATCCAGTACACGGCAAGAAGACTTCTCCATGTCGGATTGAATGCTGAAGACTTGATACAAATACAGGAGAAAAATAATAAGAAAAAGCCAAGCTGAATGGGCCACAGTTGACGACATTCAGTTGAAGTGATGATGCTGAAGTGGATGGAATCAGACACAGTACACCACTCGACTCCCAGAAAGCGAATCCTCTCCCTGCCTGATGCGCCACTCTAACGATAGCAAGAGGGGCTCGGTCGCTCCGTAACAACACTCGCAGCTGTGACCATTTAAATTGCCCCGGCTCAGATTCGTTCCTCTGCACCTTTTGCTCTCACCGAAAAACCCTAACAAACCTGTCCAACCACTTTTGCAATATGCTGCACGCCACACCATCTGCCACGTTTCGCTGTGCAGCGTGAATATGCGTTTGCTCCAACGGGATTGCTCAGCATCCACCTACGCTTGCAGAATCCTTCACAGGTGTATGGGACTGTGCAGGTGTCTGCTGTTTGGAGATTGACTGCTGTTGGTTTTGCGCGAAGCTTACCTCTCCACGTGGTCCAGGTTACCAGAGACGCCCAGTCCTCCGATGGTGTAGAGCTTGCCGTCGTACACCAGGCTGTTGTGTCTGCAGCGGGGCACAGTCATCCGGGACACCAGGTTCCAGTTGTCCAGCAGTGACATGTAGCACCACACATCAGCCACCATCACACCAGACTCTGTGCCCCCTGAAAACATGTAGGAGAACAGTTATTCAAGTGGGTGTGTAGGGTGATTATATCTTCCCTAGGAACCAAGAACCTTTTGAGCAATGTGAGTTTACTTAACCTGGGTTTGGAATAGAGGAAAGCAGCCACAGAGGATTCCCATTGTGTGCTGCTTCATTAACAGCGACTGGGTGAGTTACATATTTATATAAACAAAAGACAGGCGGATATTTATTTCCTTGTTTGATGTTTGAAAAAAAGTGATATTGAAAGCTTATCCATAGAGTGCAAAAGGAACTTGTGTGTGAGATTTCCTTTTTGTTTCATTTATCATAAATTAGGCCTAGGTACTATATAAATACTATCAAAACGCTCAATCCATAAAGAAATGCACAAAGCCCATAGAAGAAGCCCTTGAAGTCTATCCAAGCAACTATCACACAGTAAGACAGCATTTTAAATCATTCAAGCATCTAAACGTAGAAGTAAATGATTGACTTTAAAATCATCATACTATGACTCGCATAATTATTTCCTGTAGCTCCTTGTATAAAGGTTGAACAAGGTTATATATTGAAATCTTAACACCTATATTGTTTTTAAAAAAAAAAAGATTTTAAAGACCGAGTGACCCACTTGGCCAACTGACCGGAAGTTGTATGCCGCTGTGTTGACTAGTGGAGCAGTCAACCATTAAGACTGTACTTGTTTCAGCGCTCTTCGAAGCAGCCCTGTTAGCTGTGTCGTCTGACATGTAACACTAGCTGTGACTCCGTGACCCCGCTCAGAGAGTGAGGAAGGTTACAGAGCCTGTTGATTGGCTAGCTAGAAGTACTCTGATTTCCCCACTGGCTGTCTTGACTCCCAGCGGACACATGCATACCTGTTCCAATGCCCAAACACAAATTTACATTTATATGAAAAGGGGGAGAGGAAAGGTAAACGCAGGACAAATCCTGCAACATTTTTCACGGTGCAATGTCAAGGTCTGAGTACCGTGCAGGATTTCTGCACAAATGGACCGTGGAGGAAGAAATGCAGTCTGCCTCTGGAGAAACAACTTAAAGGTGCCTCGTAGAGGGAGTCACTGAGTGCCACTATGAAACAAAACGGCAGAATATTGAACCGCTGTAGAGTCACACAGAGAAAAATGTCAAGTTCAAAGAAATGCTCCATAGCAGGTTAATAGCAGATACTTAAAAAAAAAGTACAGTTGTCTGCAGTGTTTGATAAAGTTTTCAAAGCAACATATGAGAAAGTGTTGCGGGCAGCCACCCTTTTAAAACTCTTAAAATGTTTCACAAAAGGTCACACAAAGTTGGCAATGGCTTAGGTAGCCTCACTTTGTTGAAATATATCTGTAACAAAGTGAAAATGTCCTCACTTAGAGTTGTGGAATCAAAGAGTGGAGACCTTGGTCAAGATTTGGTATTATGAAAGGAACTCCAAATCAAAAGAGGCCACCACACCATGGTTTGCTTTTTTTTAATTCCCAAACCATGTATTTTTACCTGTATTTTCTTTTCATTTTTTTCAATTATTGCCCTATAAATATGAGGGAATTTCTATTCATCACCTCTCACCTCTAAAAAAAAAATGAATGCGTGGTATACGTGCCCGCAAAAATATTAGAGGTATAGGGCTTTTATTGTGAAAGGTAAGAACGGAAAAGCGGATCTCGTTTGCTTTTCCTGTGTCAAGGTTGAAAGGAGCAATACAGTTTGTTGTCTCGGTATGGACTATGAAGCCTCTATGTTGACGGTTTATAAATAAAGGCGGAACTTAAGCCCTCCTACCAAAAAGTGATTGGGTGTTTCGTGATTGCAGCTCAAGGTTACAATGTTGGCATGATTACATCCACCAATGCTACATTTGCTAATTAACAAGTACATTTTACAGTTAAGGCTGATGTTCATTAGTTTTGCAGGTATTTCATGATGAACAGTAGTATGTTTTTTTTACTTCCAAGTTGAGTCGGAACAGTTTCTGCATGGGGGCGTAACATGTCCTTGCTGCACTGAGGTTTCTACTGTCCTCCTACTCTGGGCACTAAATGACTGCAACTAGAAAGCTACAATTGTGCTGCAGGAGTGGCGGATAAGACTCACCTGACAGGTAGATGTTGTCTCCTGCCGAGATGACACTGAAGAACTCGCGGTCGTAGAAGGGCAGGCTGGCCAGTGGGTACCACTTATTGCTCTGGGGGTTAAAACAGGTGACTGCTGTCAGGGAGCGCTGGTTCATCCCGATCGCCTGACGCCCCCCCACCAGAACTATCACCTCCGCTACACCTACAGGACAAAGGAACAGGATGGAGGTGGACAAAAGAAAGAAAGAGATGGGTGTAAGCCAGCAATCAGGGAAGCTTTCCACCAGTGAAAAAGAGCCAAGATTGAATCAAAGCCTCTTTCAGACGCCCTTGTGCTGCTGTAACTAACAGGAGAAATGTTCCGTGGCATGTTGCCTGACCTTTAAGTACATCATAGATATTGCTTTCAAGGTGAGGTGATTTCTTTTAAAAATATATACAGTAGCAATGGCACCACTTAAAATCACATTTTCATGGAACCTTGATAGTACATAAACACATACAAACGCAACCGGCCTACATTATAAGTCTGCTGCTTTTAATTCAGCATGCCTTGGCCAGAGTCAATAATCAGTCGGGAAATAGAAAAGTTCCCGCTTTCTGACAGGAAACCACCGAGTTAAATAGGAACGTATAACTCAATTACTGAGACTGATGGGGCTGCCATTGGTGCGGTTCCCACCCAGCCATCTTATTCTCTCTTATACACATGATACAAATACTAACGTACACATTCACTTGTCCACACACTCGCAGAGAAAACAAACACTGTGTGTGAGTGGGGCAGGAAAGAAACGCTAAAAATCAATAGGTGGGAATCAATTTGTGTACATTTGTACTTGGAGATGTGTCTGGTCTCATGTATACACACACTGAGGGCCTTGTGTGATTAAGAAGATACTTGAGACACATTCAGCACTCACCCCGACTTCTGCTCTCACGCACACACACACACACACACACACACACACACACACACACACACACACACACACACACACACACACCACACACACACACACACACACACACACACACACCACACACACACACACACCACACACACACACACACACACACACACACACACACACACACCACACACACACACACACACACACACACACACACACACACACACACACACACACACACACACACACACACACACACACACACACACACACACACACACACACTCGGAGCTGCTAGATAAAGACACCAGTGATCCAAAACACACAAACACGTTGGCAGGCTGCCACATGCGTGTCGCAGGTCCTCTCAGTCTTCAGCAGCAGGCTCCAGTGAGCAGGCAAGACGACGATCCCCCAGACAGAAATGAGCTGTGTGTTTGTAAGCAGCGCGCAGGCAGGTGGAGGGGAGGCAAGCCAGGGAGACAGAGAGTGTGAGAAGAGAGAGAGTGGGAGGAAAGCAAGGACGCAATTCAAGAGAGAGAAAAGAAAGAGCGGAGGGGGAGGGGAAACTAATCTTTATACACTCCAAACCAAGGCTAACCACTGGTTCATCTGCTTGGATCGATATTTTCCAAACAGACACTCGCCTCAAAGGCACATCCATAGGCGTCTTTACCTGCTGTTAAAACATCCCCCCACTTTTTTCTGTTAAGCTTCTCTTTCTCTTTCAAAGCTGGTAAAACAGAGTTTTTCTCGAGGAAGAGGAAGAGGGTAAAAGAAGAGATAGATACAAAACCACAATTGGCTTTGGCGGGGCTGAGCAAACAGACGGAGCGGTGCGCACTGCCTGAGACATATCGTGGACATACAGCTTAGACTTAGTGGACAGCTTAAAGCGAACGTGCTTTTTGCTCTCAGTGAGATGTTAAGAATGTGTTTCTCAACATAGGAAGTGGAAGAAAGTGATGGCTCCAGGAAAATTAGGACAGTGTCGCTTCGAGGAGGAAAAGGAGGATCATGACGATGTGTAGAGGGTGTAGGAGACAGCGAGTAAAAGATGCTCAAAAAGATTTGAATGGGTTCCCATCATGGGCCCGTTTCCACAGCTTTCTGCCACCATGCCCTAGACCTACAGCACACCTCGGGTCTGCAGCTAATAAATGGGAGTGTGGTTTTATAGGACAGTCGCAGCTTTAAAAAAGAGGAAGTGGAAACAGGCTCGTTGTGTTCCCTCTCAGGAGCCTCCAACCACATTCATTATACTGACTGCTATTCCAGGTGATTAGTTTGCTGCTATTGCAGATCGTGTTTCTATTGCTCTTCATCACAACTATTTTACTTCATTGGATTTTAAAAGTTTGACTGCTTTCTCTACCTTTATAGGATTATCTCTTTTCTTCTCCTTTTCCTCATCCTATTCGCTGTTTCAGTTTGTTGTGTTTGACAAGGTGGAAGAAGTACAAATACTAACAGTCCCGACGCTGCGAGTTTGACAATGTTAACTTAAAAAACGGAACAAAAACACATGAGTAATTTATTTTTGTTGTTTTTCGACAAAGATGTCCTCCTTCTTGAACCCCCACGGTGTCGAATTGGCTTAAGAAATTCCACATGCTTTCCAACGTGCCGAATTGAACGTCTGTGCACATGCAGGTCGTTATCATCACCTAGTGCACATGTGCAGGGTTGTTTCTGGTGCTTTCCGCGTGGCCAGACACGTCAGGGAGAGTCCACATCTGGGCGTTGAGGCTGACCCCTCAAGCCCTGAACACATCCCCAAGCTAACACAGCCCAACACCGGCCTGTCAGAACGCCAGACGCTGACGGCGAGTCACGGCATCGGATCCGATGGTTTGTGTGTGTGTGTTTGTGCGCGTGTGTATGTGTGAATTGTTCTCCGAAAAAGGAAGCCTCACAGGGATGGCTGTCAGTCAGTCGAAGGTTTGATGGGAGTCGGGTAGAGGGATGAAGGGATGAAAGATCGAAGAATGGAGACGAGCAGTTGGGGATGAAGGGATAACCAAGTCTTGACAGCTCTTATTTTTTTTCAAACGCAGTTTATACCCCTGCCAGGTTTTGGATGAAAATGCAAACTTCTCCATATTGTTACTGACCTTTTGTCATATTTCATATTTTTAACCCGTCTATATTCATGGAAACTCCACTCCGCACGGCTTTTGAGCAGTGCTTGGAGTAAACTTATTTCATAGATTCTACAGCTGGATTCTTACTTTAGTACCTGGTGCAAACATAGTCTTCAACACTGGCCTCCGTTGAACTTCATTTGAGTTAGAAGTATATTCTTTCTACAATTAGTTTGCTACGAAAAACAGAAATGTTAGCAGTTCCTATGGTTTGCATTTGATGGTTAGTGTCTTCTTCTTGGACTCGTAACGACTTGGTATCAAATGACGTGGTTTTGAACACATTCCTGGTACATGTAGTGTCACAGTGGGATTTTAAACTGAAAGAGCTGCCCTGCTGCATCTACTGTATGCATGATCCAAAAGCAACCATTTGCACATACAGTAGGTGTAGTCATTTGATCAGTTAAAATATTAGACAAATAAAGATCGGCCCTAATAGCCTGAACGGCCCATTACAACAGTGAGACAGCAGACTGGCTAAGCAGTATGGTGACATGCATTGAGTGTAAACTGAGACGGAAATGGTAACATCTGGACAGAGCCTAGTATAACATCTTATTCTTATTCTGAGGGACTGACAGACTTGGGTAAGGGACGAATCTCAAAGTGAAGTTGATGCCCACCTATAGAGTGTGAGGAGCACACACACACATCCTCTAAATAGCTTGTGTGTCTAATTTCCTCCCAACTCGATGTCAACCGAATGAAATCCATATGTGACAGGAACACATCGCCTATGCTGTACCCCATGCTGGACTGAGACACACACACACACACACACACACACACACACACACACACACACACACACACACACACACACACACACACACACACACACACACACACACACACACACACACACACACACACACACACACACACACACACACACACACACACACACACACACACACACACACACACACACACACACACACACACACACACACACACACACACACCAGAATAAGAGGGGCTGATTGAGAGATGAAGACAGAACGGAAAGATTGTGTCACCACCTCCCCCCTGCTGCCACACTGGCTCTTATCTCACCTTGTTATGTGTCCTTGCTCTCTGCCCCATGCTGTGACCCTGCTTTCACTATTCACACTCTTTTTTTTTACCCAGCGGCACCTTCCTCTTCCTCCATCTATCTCAAGCTACGGGAGACTTTGCACAATCTGTATCTCTCTTTCTCTCTGAAAGCCCAGGAGTCGTCGCCCTTTTCCCAATACACTCTCCATTTCATCTTCCTTCCTGTTCTTTCACCATATCATGACAACAAATACAAGCTCCAGAAAGTCATTCGCGACCTTGTCAATCTTTAGTAACTGTTCTCGAGCTTCTAATCATATCATGTAATGTTCATAAAGGATGTTGTCCAAGGTTGAACATGAACTGTAAACTAAGCGTGCAGGGCATCAGCACATCATCTGTATGGGCAGATAAAGGTTTTCAAATTAACTTTAGCAATCGGACAGAAATGAGCATCTGAAATAAAAGTGCTTTGTTTGTGCCACTTGTTATAATTGTTTGAGGGGCAGCATTGTCCAATCCTTCAGAATCTTTCAGTGTTTACAAATCCTACACACAAATAGATATTCCATGTTTTACATAAGTTGAATTCTAATTTTTCTCAGTGAATGTGTACATTTAAAAAATCATTGCATTAATGTCTGCGTCTCCCAGTGGGCAATAACAGGATGCATATTAATATGGAAATTAAATAACAGGATATACTTGATGTTTCCTGTGATTTAATATATTTGTTGCATAAATTGTTTCCAAAGAATGGTAACACATATGATTAACTGCAATTGATGGTCGGCTCAGTCTTGGGTTGCTTTGTCCGCTGATCACTTAAGAACACCACTAAAGAGCACTGTTAATGGATCAGCGACCACCCACCTATCTGCAACAGACGCATCATCATTGATTCTTTTCTGCTTTCATTAGGCTTCTGACCCTGAAATGGTCTACTGTATATCTTGATACATGAAGTCAATTTGTACATCCTCTTTATGACGAGTACTTAGTACTTAGACGCATTTGACTCACTAGCATACTTTATTAAGGACTACGTTGCTCAAATATTTGCTCACACTGCCATATTATGAACAATAAAGCTTAATTTCTCAATCGTGTTTAACTTTATTATTATCCTGAAGGAAATGTGGTCGCTTTGCAGGCAGCCATTAACTACATACACCACAGGAATACACAGAAGACAATGAAAAACCAACATCTGGTCTGGTCTCGTGAGGAGACAAATCTGTCTGAGGTTTAATAAAGGTGTCAGATGTTTAAATATATATATGTGTGTGAATGTATTCATATACTGTATGACAGGAAAACTTTCTCACTGGGTATCACAGGCACAGTGACACTGGCAGTCTGTCTCTCAGAGCCATTCATATCTCACTGCTGGTCCATAACCATTTCCTCTTATCTCAAACGCTTCTCTCTAATCTCTCTCTTCCCCCCCCCCAAGCCTATGATTTCTCTCCCAGGGTGTTCATTTGCTATGCTGAGGATCAAGGGGCCAAAGGCCCTCGAAACATCATCCAGGAAGGTACAATATGTATAAATGTGCACAATTTGAAGTGCGTGTGCATGCAAATATTTTGACGTTTGTTGTTTGTCGAGCAAAACTCAGGCAAAGGGGTCCAGGACCTATGTTCAAAGTGTGAGTACACTAAAATGACTGATATATCTTAATTGGTTTCTAGCCATGCAATGCGTTTGTCTTATTTGTCCTAGTTTCAAATGTATCATTTTCTGAGATTTTCACCTCCAATAAAATCAAGGTTTGTGCTTTATGGTGCTCGCAGCATTGTACAATCAAATACAAATGTATTCAACGGCATTGTGTCTTTCGAGAAACAGTGTCCCCACTATGGGGGTGATCCTTGCTTTGAACAGGCTTTGGAGGATCTACTTGCCAGTAAC
Source organism: Pseudochaenichthys georgianus (assembly GCF_902827115.2). Taxonomy (NCBI): domain Eukaryota; kingdom Metazoa; phylum Chordata; class Actinopteri; order Perciformes; family Channichthyidae; genus Pseudochaenichthys; species Pseudochaenichthys georgianus. The sequence continues at coordinate 13,649,820 of NC_047526.1, forward strand.
AACATAGTGTACTCCCAATGAAACCTGTTCACAGTAGATTTGGAGGAGTTCCTAGAGTAACTGGGGCATTTTCAATGGAGAAAGATGTTCCTGTTGAATTTTAATGCTGCAATGCTGCAAGCCGAGCACATGACATTTTACTTCTCGTCCATGTATTGTAATAAAGTTGGGACACAAAAACAAAACAAAAGACTGGGATAAAACCAAAACTAGCTAATAAGTGAGAAGTGTTTCTTTTCATTTGTATGCATGACCCAAAAACATTTTCACTATTTAAATGCATGCAGGCACACATGCAGCCATAGCCCCATGTGCACCATCAGCACATGCACTGATACAGCTGTAAGCAGGTTCAGTCTGCCTGTTGAATATTGGATGAGGCTGAGGCAGCCTTGCTGCAGGTTAAGGTGCCAGCTGTGGCATGAGCGATGCTGAGGCTCATCCGTGTTCTTGTAAATGCTGCTCGCTTTTGGTCTGAGCACGAACTCCAGCTCTAGGAAGAAAACGAGTCAATTTTTCAGGCAATATTTCACCTGTCTCCCCCTCCCTTCCTCCCTTCCTGCTCGGTAGCTCGTGCTGACAGTCAAAAGGTTAAGCGGATGGAACTTTAATTTTGGCTGCAGCCCCTGCAGACATTCAGAGGTCATCTAATCTGGATTTGCCGCCTCCATGTTACATTGATGAGCAGAGATAGATATGTTTGCTTGAGATTTCCCTTATAAGCTGAAGGATATCAAAAACTCACACTCAATTCTCCTGTGAATAGCTGCATTAAACTTTCTCTCTTTTCCTTCTCGCTCACTACGTCTCCCCCTTCCTAATCACCCTCACCCTCCCCTCCCTGCCTCAAATACCATCTCAGACTCCAGAAATAAAATGGGAAGAGGATCCGCTGAACAGCACTCTTCACATAGAGCGATTAAGACATTTCTGGCACATTCTCACGCATCTTGCTTTCCAGTTTGAGAGGTGAGTAATCTCACGCTGCATTGGCTCCAAAGGACAAACCAGGCTGAATAATTACACAGAGCAGGACAATAATCAACAGAGTCCTGCCTGAGATAAAAAAAAAAGCTCATAATTGTCTTTGGAAACTTCTGACAGCTTCGCCGCCGCGTTCGACTTGCTAAATGGTTAGCGTGCAGTCCAACCAGAAAGGAGGATGACAAATCAATTAAATCAATCCATGAAAAAGAGCTACCGTCAGCGTTGACGAGGAGCATTTTAGGAAACGTCGAGGCGATGGGCGAAGCGAGTGTTAATCAGCCAGAGCCAGAAGCAGTAGGTGGCACACTTCAGAGGAGAAGACATCTGATAATGTTCCCCTAACAAGGTGTGGATCTTGTTCTGCTTTCTTTGTGCTGGTGGACCTCTCCGGCCTCCCAGGAGCTGCCGGCTGGCCGAGGTGTGAATAAGTGGATAAATGTCACGCCTACGGGCCTCACAGAACAAGCCAGGTTTGTTTTATTGTCTCCAAACTTTGGATGCAAGCCAAGCTAATGCACTCCAGCCATTCGCAGACCACCGCGCAGTGAGACATGGGCTCTGCTGGTGAAATGTAAAATGGGCAATAAGGTTTAATATCAACACATGCCGCAGCCCTGATCTCAGTTTGGGAGAAGAAGAAAAACACGCTTTAAACTCTGATCCAGTGGAAGGAATGATCACAGATTAAAACGCGTGTACACAAACGGTGGAGTGAACCTGCTGGATACTTGAACTCTTATCTCATGAGCTTGTTCCTTCATTCTCGACTACTCCACCTTTCCATATACGCATGCTTGATTACAGACGATGAAGTGGACACGGAGAAAATAAGGCTAAGGAAAAAAATGTAGCTGCTGCTTAAGGATTCCTTTCTGCAGTGTATATATTTAAGAGGGATAACAATGTGTGAGTGTGTGTGAGCGAGACAGAAGCCGTGTGAGCGGAGCTGGACCCCTGCGTCTCCGAGTCATTACAGCTCATTTGTCTGAGTGCTATTCCACTTGGCTGGGTTGAGTTAACAGTTTGCCCTGGCGCTCTCTCCCTCCGCGGAGCCCAGCACAGCGACACATGTGGAGATGGGAAAACTGCATGGACTTTATCCGGGGCCACACACAGGAGGCATAACAACAGGATAGCACACACGTATGTAACAAACCAAAGTGCATGTTATGACTACAACAACAGAGATTTGTGAGACATCTCTCAGCGCCAACGGCTGTTTATACCCCCCCGATCCCCTGGAAAGTCTAATGACAGCTAATCAGATGCACATCCACACTCTAATTAACCAATTAGCAGCTAATGGATACACATACTGTATGCAAAACACAGAGGATCATTATGAGACACTCATAGTTTCCACTTCACCCAAGACTCTTTTCTGGCCAAATGAGGAAGACCGCAGGCTGTTAACAACGGAAAAACAGCAGCCCCCTGCATTCATGAAAAGTTAACTAGTGCAGCGGGAGAAATGACACGCAGTCCGAGAGACGAAGTACAAAAAGGTATCCCTAAAATTAGTACACAGTCAAAATGTTGAACAAAGATACAATAACGCCAGCTGCTCGCACACATTCACACCAAGCCTCAAGCATACTCAGCTTGATGTTTTAACTTGAGAATCACAGACAGCCAGTTTCTATGCTGAATATATTTTGGAACCTTAATTAGAATCTAATCAAATGAATGGACATCCACTCGATAAAACACTCCAGAGTGCAAACGAGGAAATAAACTGTATGTCTTGGTGGGTTTTCAGACTTTATGGCTCTTGCCTTGTCGTAACGTTGGTAGAAAACAGACGCTTTTCAGAATGTTTTCCAGCATTGTTATAAATGTACTTTTCTGTTTTGAAACTACAGCCAGTCACTTTGCACAGGAACACAACCAGTGGAAATGTGTTGATGGGCCAGGACCTGTCAAGAGGGACCAATACAAAAAATCAGCCATCACTAAAAACTGAGCTATTTAGTGAAAAAACAAATTGCAACAACGCAGCACAGCGGGACTCTTCATAAAGAGAAAACCCTGGGAAAACAAGATAATTAAAGGCTGTGTGGAAACCATCTGGCTGCTTCTATTCAGCTGCAAAACAAATAACTTTTTTAGAGCTTATGGCTAATGGAGCAAGCACTCATTAAGATGTCGGCCTTTTTGTTACATTTTTAAGTTCACACTATTCCATCTTACGAACACATTGCAAAGTGAATCGTCATAGGCCATTAATATTCATGTTAATGGGTTCCTTTATCCTTGACATGATATATGAGCTTAATCAGCATTTCGCCTAGTTACTACCATCATCATGTAATATTAAAAGCCTCTCTACTCAATATTTCAATATTAACAAAGGTAAAAGGTGTCAATTATGCAGTTCCACTCACCTCTATTGAGTCTTAATATAATGTTATGTAACTTTACTGTCACTTAAAGAAGAGTTAATCATACTCTAGTCAGTCAGAGAGAAACACAAGTCAAACTCATGCCAACTTCACTAGTAAATGACCCACTGTTGGAGAACACGTTGGCCATTAGCTTTAGTAGCTTTCGGTGATAATATGTCAATGTTGTGTGTACACTTTATTGTGTTGCCTATATTAGCTTATCACAGATCTGTTTGTGTTGTTGTATATGTTAGAGGATAAGTCAAAGTAAAGAGTTCGTGTAAATATGAAGTCTTTTGAAAACAGTCACTCTTAGTGGTCTGTTCACTGTGTTAAATGTTTAAGTCCCACACTGTAAGACACAACACCTTCTTCCTCTGTGAACTCCAGAAGTAGTTAACCGTTTAAAATACTTTCCTACATTTTAAATGTAACTCTAAAACTCATTCATTAACACAGTTTTATCTTTTGTTGTGTCAATACACACACCAGAGAGTCAATGAGCCCATTTCCCCAAAAGTTGAACTATTGACATCCTAATAAAACAAATGATTGCTTTTGGTAAGTGTTTACATTCAAAATAAACAGCTTTATCTGTTTTATTTTAATACATTTATTTTAAATATTGCCTCATCCTCAGTGATGCAGTATGGTTGGGCCTTTGCTAATGAAAGAGGACATATGCACGGTGAGTATAAAACCTCTATGGCTGGACTCACAGATTTGAGTAGCTATAAAAGGATCTTAATTAAAAATCTGTCCCACAAGAGGAAATGAACATTCTAGGCTGCAAACATGTTATTCAACTCACATTTATCACCGATAAAAAGGTTGAATGTGTGAAGTACTCAGGCGTGTGCACATGTGCAGCCTCACACACACACACACACACACACACACACACACACACACACACACACACACACACACACACACACACACACACACACACACACACACACACACACACACACACACACACACACACACACACACACACACACACACACACACACACACACACACACACACACACACACACACACGGCCACTAAGCTACACCCTCGTATGCACGCGACTCACACGCTCACAGATTGGCTGCGCTCAGCAAGAAGAGCTTCACGGATGGCAGTTTTCCTTTCTTTTTCCGCTCGACAGACTTATCAACCCAGCTCAGGTGGTGCCCATCTGCTTGCACACATTTAAAATACACACACATACACTTACTGCTTACACAAGTAGACACATGCTCAAGGAATACATTCAATCAAATGTCTGCCCTTCAAATTTCATTTCTTATCCCCCTGGCTACTTCTCCCCCCCCACACTCCCTGACCACATCCCAACCTCTCCTCCTGCTCTGTCCCACGTCCCTTCTCTTTCTTGTCCTCAACAACCTCAAAGTCTCCTTAAGGTATTTTCTTTATTGCTCTGGCTGTCCTGCATGTACACTTGCCTGTCTCCACACCGCCCCTGCATCCCGGTGACCGTACCCCCTGCTGTGCAGAGCCCACCCTGTCCAATGCAGCAGATGGCTGAGCAATACATGCATGCACACGGACGATCACGCCAACACAGGCATAAAACAAGCCTGGAGAGTAGACAAAATGTCAGAGCATATTCATGTTTATCTGTATATCAAGGGAAGTGCACACGCAGTTTTACACACGCTGACAAAATGCTCAGTCCACATAGTCAGTCATAATAAGAGCTGCAGAGGGGTTCAAAACTTGATCGGGAAAACTTGCATATAGTTCTCATTCGCTTGCAACGGGGGTATAATGCATCATGAATGTATTCATCATCCCGGCAGCATTTATGTATTTATATAATTCTGTTGTACAGAGCCACGAGCTGCTGTGAATCAATACACACCTCAACTAGCATAATGGTGCTGGAGGAGGCATAAGATATGCACATACCAAAGACTATAAAATGGACCTTGACAGAAAGTGCTTCAAGAAGAAAAGACAAACTACTGGATCAAGGATGAGTAAAGGTTTGAGGCTCAGCCCGTATAATGCCACAAACATCTTTTCTCAGAGGCAAATGATTCTTTATAAAACATCATTTGACCAGTATTACAGGTCATTATAGATGCAAACCTATTTACAACACCCAATTGAGCCAATGTTTGTTGTGTGGCAAATAAACACACAACATGGCTGGACAACAGTGTTGGGCTACGACACACACCTCTCCATAAAGTGCCATTTGTTAGGCAATTATCTTTATTCTACCAAGCAGAAAATAACTTGTGCGGAATGGGAAGGTGTGCTGGTGCGACGCTCATAATGCCATGCAGACACTATAATTAGGCCTCTTTTCACAGGGGGGGGGGGGGGGGGGTCCTGGCCGACCTTAGGGAAAAATATGACGGCCAAAAGCAATTTGCGGGGCGCCTTCCAATTTCCATGAATGATTCTTTGAATTTAACGATGTACACAAACACGGTCTTCAATGGCTTGTACATCAGCGGTGGTGAGACTGTGAATGGTTGGCCGGTTGCTTAGAAACGGATGACAGACCTGACTGTGCCTCGCTGGTTTAATAACTTGTTAGGAGACGTTTATGCGCTGGATTTGCTGAAAAATCGTTCACCATCCCGCAGAAGTCCTGGGAAGCCTCCATGGTTTCAACCTTTCGTTGTAACCCCAATCCATTTCACTTTTGTTAGAAAGGAAACATAACCTTATGCCTTTGTGTACTTTTAAGTATTTTACAGTCCTTTTACATTTCATTCCTGTTGTGGGTTAAAATCAATACATTGCAATGGCAAGTCAGGCTGTCCTCATGGAGACATGACCTGTGTGTCACCCTGTAGCAGTAACATGTGAACAGCGGATATACAGTATGTGTGTGTGGTTGAATAGATCCTGGCGATGTGGGCGGGAGATAAAGTCACTGCCACCTTGTTCTCAGGTCACCCGGGGCAAAGATGATGCATATCAGTTTACCCTTCTTTATACGAGTGTGTTTACCGGCAGAGAGTCGCGGTCGGGTCCTGGGCGTCTGCATCTCTTGCCGCGCGTGGGGCAGCATGTGATAGCGCTTGGCCTCGTTGACCAGGTCGCGGCACGCCTCCGATGATTTGATCAGCTCCTCGTTGTCCACCACGTTCAGCAGGTAGGACGGGTGGATGAAGGGGAGACGCACCGCTGCCAGCAGGTCTGACAGAGTCTGACAAGAGAGGGGGCGAGGAGAAGAAGAACATGAGGTTGAAGGCAATCATTGAGCAATGCTAAGATAACATATGGACAGAACAACTAAAGACACAGAAGTAAACGGTACTAAACAGTGTTTGCAGATTCATTTATGCTGGAATTGAAACTGCCAGGGGATGATCAAAGAGGTTTGATATGAACATTAAACAAATAGCTTTGAAACACAGCAGATCACAGTCAGTCAACACAGACTCTCACATCTTTAGCAAAGAACAGTTGGATTAACTCCCAACTAGTGTTGTCACGATACCAACATTTTGGTTTCGATACCGATACCAAGTCAAGAATTGCGATTCCGATTCTTTTTCGATACTTTTCTTAAAAAAAGGGAAACATGGAATATCGGCTTTAAAATTAGGAATAACAGATGATTTTAGCAGTCAGAACAACTAAAGCAGCAGTGTTACTAAGAACAGAAACGCCAAAGAGTCACATCTAATATAAATATATATAAAAGCATTTATTTTAATTGTGTAGCAGTGAGTTTAACATTTTGGCAGCACTGTTGAGCATTTTGAAAATGTATTTTCATGCCTCTGTGCAAGGCTTAGTCTTTCTATCTTTATAGCCACTGGTGTAAAGTAACTAAATTCATAAACTCAAGTACTACTTGGGTACAATTTTGAGATACTTGTACTTTATTTAAGTATTTCAATGTTTCTTTTGCTACTTTGTACTTCTAATCCACTACAGTTCAGAAATAATGGTGTACTTTTCCTCCACTACATGTATTTAATCCCTTTAGTTACTTCACAGATCTGGATGAATGATGTGAAATATAATCAAGTGTTAAATCAGACTTTAGTTCCACCTGGAGTAAATCCACCAGCTACCCTGCAGTCTACAAAGTACTTCAGACTAGCTGCTCCTTCACCAGCTACCCTGCAGTCTACAAAGTACTTCAAACTAGCTGCACATTTACCAGCTTTGAGAACACTTTCATGATCAATCATTATAAAACATATCATATATATTATTCTGAAATGGACCAATCTGCACAATGACTACTTTTACTGTCGCTACTTTAATACTTTTACTTGAGGAACATTTTGAATGCAGTACTTTTACTGTAACAGAGTATTCCTACACTCTGGTGCTTCTAGTACAAGACCTGAGCACTTCTACTTTTACTGTCGCTACTTTAACTATATTTTGATAATACTTTTGTACTTTTATTTGAGGAACATTTTGATTGCAGGATTGTTCCTACATTCTGGTACTTCTACTTTAACTCAAGTACAAGACCTGGGTACTTCTACTTTTACTCAAGTACAAGATATATAGGCTACTTATACCACCTCCGTTTATAGCCTATGAAAAAAACTAATAGAAAACGAAGGCTAAAGCTAACGTTAGCAGATAGTGATGCTAGTTTGCTAGTTAAGTTTGCTCAACGATAATATTGCGACAGAAAAACTTTTCAGTGCACATCACGCTCTGCTGCTCCGACAGGGAGCTCTGCTCTGAACACCTGAACGGCCCGTTCACAGACTTCTGGTGTCTTTTTTGTCAACAAGCCGAGGCGCAGCGGCAGTTGCACTCCCACTTGCAGCCATGCTTCTCGTTTTCTCACATGCTCTGGCAGCTAGCGCGTGGCCGCGTGCAAGAGAGAGGGGAGGGACTTAGAACGTGCTTGAGAGGAGCGGGACAGCAGGCACGGCTGCAGTGCAAGGAGTGGAAGCAGAGCGCTGAACGCAGAGCGCTGAACATACAGCGCTGAACACACACGGCTCTTATTAAACGGCGTTTTTTCACGGGAGTACTTTCCCCCGTCATTCTTAAAGTACCGATACTAATGAAACGGAGGAATCGTACCGTTTTTAACGGCAGGGTATCGCGGTACCTTTCAAGTATCGGTACACCGTGCAACACTACTCCCAACCTCATTATACATGTTTTTTTCGAAATAATATCATGAAAGCAGAAAGGAAAAACAACTATAAGTGATAAAAGCATGTGCTGTTATCTTAAGGAAACCTGGTAGTAGCGTGGCCATTAGATCAGTAACTGTCAGTGTGAGGGCCTCAAAGCCTGGGCTTACCACGCTGCATGTGTCCTTTTTCTGTTTCTATATTTCTGAAGGACAAAATGCCCAGGCAAGGATGAAAAGACAAGGAAAATCTCCAAGTCGCAGTTTTTTTTTTAATGTATTTGGCGCCTGTACATATCCAAACAAAACTTAAAAACAACTCCAGGGACTTTTAATTCAGTCATTAAAAGTGATTCATCATTAAACAAGAAGCCACAAATAACATATCTGCAAAGTTTTCCGTCACATCCGCTCACCATCTCGCGTTCATAAGCGCATTTGGTTTTCTAGGCAGCGGGGGGGTATCTAACCGCTTCCCACATTCTGCTTCTGATTTTTCCGGCTCCAAATGAAATCTTACAGAGTCTAATGTTCCTTTGAAGCGAGATCAGTTCTGGTTCATCACAACCCATTGATGCCAAGTGATGATCCAAAGAAGCTACTTACCAGGTTTTTAAAATCCAACAATAAAGAAATTCTACCTACAATGTTCACCGTTTGCTTTAAGGTGTGTTTTAAGGTGAGGATTTGAGCAGGATGAGCAGGCTTTTAAGATAAATAATTAAAATACTCAACTACGGCACCACAAGTATTTTGAGTGCATGTTTGCACTCAAAATACTTGTGTTTGCTCCTTTGCTGGGAAGCATACACTGATGTGTGCTAATGTATAGGTGTTCAGCCATGGAGGGAGGACAGCCTGTTGCCATGGTAACCTTGTCTATAGCTCTTGCTGCCGAATGTTATTTATTTTTCTTTCAGCATGTGTGTGTATAAATGTGCCCGTCTGTAATCCCGTGGGAGCCTCATCTATGTCGACAGTAAAAGCTGTAAACAAGCTTGGACGGAGCGACAGAGAGCTGGGTGGAGATTGACCCCGATGACCCCTCGGCTCAGAGCGACGTGGCCGAGACGTGCAGGGGACAGCGACAAAAATAACAGACTCTGAGCAACATCATTCAGGGGAGAACACATAATAAGCTGACACTCTGCTTAAGCATCCCCTACTCCCACCTGAGGCCTTTTTACTCTGGCATGTGTCCCATTTGTTTTCTAACAATGTCCTGCAGAGCTGCTGACCAGAATAGAGGAAATAAGACGGTGGAGAAAGAAGAATGAGAGGAGGGAATGGCATGGGGGAGGAAGGACAAGAGGGAGAAGGCAAGCAAGGACAGAAGAGAAGGAAAAGAGGAAGAAGAGCAGAATGAGACAAGATAAGAAGAGGGAAAGTAAACTAAAGACAAATCGAGAGGAACAGGAGAGGATGAGACGGATCTACGGCACTCAGGGAAATCTGCCGATGACATCTCTTTGCGAGCCCTAAGAGTAAAACAGCATCCTGCAGATGGGGCTGTCTTTTCCTCCTCTCCACAGGCGTACTAAACATTTTATCAAAGAAACACCCCAATATGCACATAAACACCAGCACTCGCTCCCAGCGCTAATAAAGCAAGAAGGTAAAGTCAAAGCATGTGTAGCATCCCGAGATATTCTTCAGCGAAGATTCACAAGGTGAGGAGAAAATACTGCTTTCAATTAAAGTGCCCCCATACTGCGAGATTTGGCCCGATAGTTACCGAGTCATGTCACAAACAGAGGAGCTATAAGTTATTGTTGTCATGTCTGCCTTAATCTCACCGACTTTTGTCTTATGACATCTTTCATTAATGCCAGTAATCAGATGGGGGTACGTACATTTTTTAAATATATTTTGACACTAAAGTGAAAGCTTTTAGACACCCCCTAGACATATTTCTTTCAAACGAGATGCAAGTGAGACATTGTTTTTTAGTATTCAATTGTGTAAATCTGATTTGTTGGGTTTACAATTTCTCCATGTACTCTTACACCAAAGTACATAGTGTGTTTTCGTAGGCTGTGTAAAATGATGGTCATGTCATGTTTTACTAGAAATGTAATTGAATCTGTGCTAAACTTAAACTCCCCTTGAGAAAACATACATTATGTTGTCCTATTTAATATATGGGTGTGGTGCACTGCAGCCTCTCGTGGCCAAAACAGGTATCACAACAACAATCACTTCGTCCTGACATAAATATATCTTCCTTCGAGAAAATGGATTAATGATTAGATTGATTTTATTTTAGGGAAAGGAGGAATGTATTCAAAGCCTTTTTTGCATCCGTTTATAACAGATAGAAAAAAAATTAGATTGGAAAAATAATCACTAGAATGTATTTTTTCAGGAAAGCCCCTGTCACACTGTCCCGAAATTGACACCCGATGGACACACGATAAAGGAAATGTTCAAATTCGGCTGTGATCGTAGCAACATCGGGCCATTCGTGAGGGCATCTAAGCCATCGTATGACCGCCGGTGGAGTTTCTCAGGCTCCGGCAGCAACTTCGTGAGCGGCAACTTCGTAAGGCACTCGTGAGGGCATCTTGTCAAATCGTGTCATCTTCGTGTTATCATCGGTGCATTCACCCTCACTCTGATCGGGGCGAATGCCCGATGGCACCGATGATAACAAGATGCCCTCACGATGGCCTTACGAAGGGCAAAATTGACACACGAATTCAACACGAAAATGAACCTTCGCAAGGTCCTTCGGCTATTTGTTGGCATGGCAAAGATTTTGCCACCGCTCACGAAGTTGCTGCCGGAGCCTGAGAAACTCCACCGGCGGTCATACGAAGGCTTAAGATGCCCTCACGAACGGCCCGATGTTGCTACGATCACAGCCGAATTTGAACATTTCCTTTATCGTGTGTCCATCGGGTTGTTTTATTGCACAACAAAATCATGTAAACATATTATGTAAATAACCCAATTTGTGTTCTGTGAAACTAAAAAGGATATAATATATTATTTTGAAGGAGAGTTGACAGGAAGTTGTTGTTGCTATGGAAACAACATTACGGAGAAAACGTAATATTTTCTACATATAAACAAAGAACAAAGTCTGAAGATATCAGTACAGTATCGTAGTACTGTAACATAATTGTTTTTGGTACTTTCATTGCAGTTGTATGTCTTAAATGTAATGTAAATGTTGCCTTCGTGTGTGGTTCGGGGCCATCTTCGTGCGAAATTCACAATTCCATATTCGTGTGTCCATCGGGTGTCAATTTCGGGACAGTGTGACAGGGGCTTAAGGGAGGAACAAACTGCATTTGACTGTATTTAAAGTCAGTTCTGGCTCATGAGATCATTCAGGTATCAGCATCTGAAGTAGGTCATTACTGACCCTCTGTGCTAAATTAAAGCTGAATATGGGGCAGTTCCAGCCAGGTGGTGCCCTCAGTGGCACAACATAAATAAATGTGCTAACATGTCTAGGGTTGCCTGTGGACATCTTGCTCATATTCAGAACAGCAGGTGGACGGGCTAGGAATGTGTTAGTGGTCTTCTGTGGTGTGAAGTTTGCATCCCAAATATTCTGCAATAAAGTCATGACCTGTCCCAGATGCATCCCTGTCTGTTTAATGACCTTGAATAGGAATAGGAGAGTATAGAAAATCGGTCTTCTGGGAGCTCAGGAGCAAACCGCTCGCAGAATTCGGATGCGGATGAATTGGGAGGCGCAGGTCAAGAGTTTGAGGCGTGATTGACAGACTAAGCTAACAATTGAGCTCACACGTGTTCTCATTAGCAGTTTTGTCATGGTACCTTGTAAACCACATCCACACAACGTGCACACCAAGTTAACTTTCCTTTACCTGTGGGGAAATGAAGTAAAGAAAAGACAAGCTTGCTACTGTTCCATCTGCGGGTCTGAGCTACACACAAACCCACATCTGTTGTGGTCTCTCTTCACTTGCCAAACATTTTTAAAATGGCAGTAAAACTACCTCAAAGAGACAGCATCTGGTGCCTGCAAAAAGGTAAGGTATTTACCACGTAAATATCCACCTAAATACACACCCGCGTATATACACACACAGAAAGAGACAGATGGATAGACTCTAGCAGTGGAGCTGCAGGTACTGTATTTTAATCATGTGCTGTTTGAGGTCAAACTTGTTGAACCGGTTGGTTCATTTATTCAATGAAAATCTGGTTAAAAAGATTTAGACAATGTAAAGTCACATGGGCTGACGTCTGATTAAATGAACAACCATGAATTAAAATATTTTATAAATTAGTGTGTGTGTGTGTGTGTGAGTGAGTGAGTGAGTGAGTGAGTGAGTGAGTGAGTGAGTGAGTGAGTGAGTGAGTGAGTGGGGCGGGGGGGGGAGAGAGAGAGAGAGAGAGAGAGAGAGAGAGAGAGAGAGAGAGAGAGAGAGAGAGAGAGAGAGAGAGAGGGGATGACTTTATTTCAGTGTAGAGCAGTTATTCCTGACTGTTACATTCCTCCATTTCTAGGAGAAATATAAAAAATTAACTCTTCATCAGAAATTCTATCCAACTCTATCTCACCCATTTCTTTTGAACCAACTTTCTCTCTTCGTTGCTACTTTCATTCCCGCTCCTGGCTCTCCCGCCCACACATGCATACATCGGCAACTTGCTTTTTAACTTGCTGTTAAAATTCAAATCCAAAGTGTCAGACCCTGCATACAAAAAAAAAAAAAGTAGTCGTGCTTGGTGCCAGTTGGAACTACTCAAGAGGGAATTTTACATAATGCAAAAAGGTTCTTGTTTATCTTCTGGTTTTGTTTTAAAGAAACAAAGACTATTTTGTTATATGTTCGACAAAACATGACTATATTTTATATATATACTTTTGTTGGTGAAAGTTTATTGGAAATGTATTGCATTTTTTGTATCTTTGCACTGCAGACTCATCTTGTGGACAATCAAGGTTTACGCCTGTTTAATATTCAATACTACTATTGATCAATGCAGGTACCTTGTCGAAATACATGATTTTTTAAAGGGGCCCTATTATGCTGAGGTTTCATATTTGTGTTTTGAGCCTCTACTGTGACATGTTTTCATGCTTTAATGTTGAAAAGGGTCTTTATTTTCCTCATATTGCCTGTGCTGCAGCACCTTTTTTCCTCCTCTGTCTGAAACCAGAGCCCAGTCTGCTCTGATTGGTTAGCTGCATAGAGGGAGAGAAAGTCTCTGGTGGAACTTCGGGATTGTATCTTTTGCAGGCCATTTACATGAACAAAAACCTATATAACACTACAGGGAAGGGAAACCCTACTAACCAGAATAGAGCCCCTTTAATTACTTTAATTACTAACTTCCCTTTTTTGCTTCGATAGGAGAACGTTTTAAATTGTGAATATTCGCTGAACATAAAACCTCATTATAGATAAAACATGTCAATAATAAGTAGACAAGTTTGATTGATACTCAAATATAAATTAAATCAAAAAGACAGCAAAATAAAACCGAGGTAAAACATGGAATAACAAAACCAACATTGACGTGTTAAATTGTGTAACTGTCAGATGCCTACTGTTTATTTGCAATCCTTTAAAGAGGAATGTTTAAATTGTGTCAAGTTTTATCTTTCAAATCACTTTTCACTTGCTATACACTCCTTAATCATTTTAGGGAGGATTAATTCCAGATTTGATTTGCACAGCTTTTAAATGCCAAGCTGGATTTCTCCCTCAATGCAGCGAATCAATTTGTGGATTTATATGTATACTCTTCCCCTCCAAAACCTTTTTTAGAAAGTGCAAGTGACAACACGGAGGGAAATGATAAGCAATTCAGAGGCATATCCTTCTCGACAACACAGCTGCACCATGATAATCCTCTACTTCAGTCCCTTTGTTGAAATGTTGTGTGGAAAATACTGAAATACAAACAGCTCTAAACAGTCTAGTCCTTTCATTCCTCCATCTTCTCCACCTGGCTTTCATCCAAGCTGCCAAAATAATTTTCATCCTTTATATTTGCGGATGAAATCTCTTTTCGTGGCAGATATACCCAGGGGATTACATACATTCTCCCAACGTGTGCCCTCCTGTTGAATTGAGGCTTAAGTGGTCATAGCGGGCAAATGAAATAGCTGTTCTTACAATACTGACCGAACAAAACCACACATTAAGTGTAGACTGCATACACTTGATGCATGTTATATAAAACGGTTGGATTTGAATTATCTATATGGTTGAGATTCTAAGCAGGTGTTTAAGAGTACTCGTGAAACTCAGAGCAATGATTGCAGCGCTTGCACTCAGCGGATGACATCAGACGGTGTGTATCCGACTCCATTCCTCTCCAACAACCTCTTGAGCAATCGCTCTCTCATGCACAGGCTCAGGCACGCCGAGTGAATGTAAGCTCTGTCCCTCCAGACGAATGGTGTGACCTGTCATTTTCATCTTCTCGCCTACTCATGTAAGCATATTTGTGTGCTTTCAAAACAGGGATGGCGTCTAATGGATGCATATTCTTATAAATACAGTCCATACTGCAAAGGCTAATGAGCCCACTGTGCCTTAAAAGAAAAATATGGCGTGATGTTTTTACATTCCTTATAAGGAAGTTGCTTTTTCAACAAGTAGAACATATGGAAAGTGCTCACAGGAGTCTGAGGACATATAGAGATGCTACTTTTAGCTAGTCCGCCCACACAGGCTATCCACCCCCATCTTCCATTTTCCTCGGACAAGGATCATTCATGAGGAGTCCATATGCTTTTCCACTTGTATTCTGAAATTCAACCCAGATAACACCTTGTGACTTCTCCGCTCCCTTCACTGGCTTCCGGTAACTGCTAGAATTCACTTCAAGACACTGGTACTTGCGTACCATGCTGCGAATGGATCTGGCCCTTCCTACATCCAGGACATGGTTAATCTGTACACCCCAGCACGTGCACTCCGCTCTGCATCAGCCAAACGACTTGCTGCACCCGCACTGCGAGGGGGACCCAAGTTCCCATCAGCAAAAACACGTGGGTTTGCTATCCTGGCTCCTAAATGGTGGAATGAGCTCCCCATTGACATCAGGACGGCAGAAAGCTTACACACCTTCCGGCGCAGACTGAAAACTCATCTCTTTCGACTCCACTTCGAGCGATAGAACTATTAACAAATAACTGCTAACAGAGCACTTATATACTAATAAAGGACTGGCTTATCTATAGCCAGTTGAGTAGCACTTGAAATGCTTGGCTCTATGAAACCTGATGTTCTTATATGATTCTGTTTTCTTCAAGGTTGTGTCTTCCTGGTCGAATGCACTTATTGTGAGTCGCTTTGGATAAAAGCGGCAGCTAAATGCAATGTAATGGTCTATCTCGCTGCCACACACACACACACACACACACACACACACACACACACACACACACACACACACACACACACACACACACACACACACACACACACACACACACACACACACACACACACACACACACACACACACACACACACACACACACACACACACACACACACACACACACACACACACACACACACACACACACACACACACACACACACACACACACACACACACACACACACACACACACACACACACACACACACACACACACAGTATGTGGAGGGTGGATGTGGATGGGTTGAGCCCGGTGAGCGGCAGGGATAATGTGTCTAACAGTGAGCCTCTCAGATCTGTCAGGGGCAGCAGAGAAGCAGCTGGGGAGCCGCCATATGCTAACACGGATGACAAATGTCCACTGAGCTTTTCCCATTTTACTACTGTCAGCGAGGACTAACGCCTCTTACCATATGTGCGTGTGAAACGATTCAGTGTCATGGCAGCATCTAATAAATGACAGGAACGGTCATATGTATTTGCTTTGCACTGAGCAGATAGGAGTGAGCTTCTGCTTTAGAGTGAAGAATGTACAGGCAAATGCTAAAAATGCAGATGCATATGAACAAACTAAGAAATAAACAACATATTCAACACACACACTCAAAGATTCACACATGTGTGTTTAATAGAGCGTGTGCCCATGTTTAGCCTCAGAGTGCTAACAAACCCACTCAGCTGAAATGACCACAGCTTCGTTGTGTCCTTTTCAGAGTGTGCAGGTTAGCGTGGTAACACATAATGGATTAATAAAATACGGTCTTGTAAATGGCACTTCATTTTGGTTCATGAGATGCTTTCCTGAGCGTGTTTGTGTTTTTGTGACGGCACGACTCGGTGTGCATATGAGCCAGGAGGATGGATAGAGGGGGTGGAGAGAGATGGAGCGGACGACAGACGCTGACTGCTGCCCTGAGCAACTACTGACAGGTACAATGTGTTCTCCTCTGAGGCCTTTTTTCAGCATGACTTCATTCAACAAAAAAAGAAAGGAGCTTTCTTCTGCTCATTTAATACAAAACATATTTGTAAGAATGGCTGCTGGCTGTATATTAACATAAAACTTTCTGGCTTGTTTCTTAATTCACTGAATTATTTGTGACATGTGATGGTAGCAATTTATGTATTTGCCCTCCATTATATAGCGCTGCAGCTTTTTTTATTTGTTGGTTCTCTATTCGCCGTATCGCTCACGGCACCCATGTGTGTTTATTTAAGAGCAGCCCAGTGGAAATAAGGCACATTTCGACTCGCTGTGGTTATGCAGCCTCCATGGTTGGGTGACTGCGGTTCAACTGGCTGCACACATCAGGACTGAGCACACTCTGGGACGACAAAGGACACAGATGAGAATGCGGTCCGGAGTTCAGTGGCTTGCATCAGATCCCATCCGCTCTAATACGCGAGTCGCCGCAACAAATGATTTCTAGTCTTGTGTGAATGTTTGAGCACAGGACTGGGATATGAACAGTGACATCCGATGCATTCTCAATGTGTGTGTGTACATGCAGGATTGTATTCATGTGAGTTGGAGAGCAGAGAGGCAGAGAAAAAGCAAAGACCGCAATATGCATCAATCTCCATTGCCTTGCTACGTCTCTTCAAGAGTGCCTATTTGTCACAGGTCATGCTGAAGATGGCCTACCCGTACATTTCTGCTTGCAAGCTTCCGTTTCCTCTTCAAGGATTTTTGTTGTGGCACATACTGTAGCTCCTCATCTTGAAAAAACACAATTAACCTTTGCTTTGGGGGTGCGTGGCGAGGAAAAGTTTCTGGTTTGAACTTGGAGCTTAAAAAGAAAATGACTAGATTAAAAGTGACGCCTATGGTGAAAGGGCCATTTGTGGTTTTGAAGGTAAATTAAAATGTTAAACAGTGAGGGAAACGTTTATATCCCTACACAGCCTCAAAGCATTTGTGTCCTTTGATAATTTTATACTCTACATAATGATGGCATCATTTGTTCTTTCTTTTTCCCTCATAATGAGCACTGGAAGCAAAGAAAATCACCGTGTCACTTTACCAGTCAATTGTAATAAATTCACCAAATATAACAAATAACTTTTATGTAATACCTTTAACCATATCAATACGGCATGGGAGCCGCAAATGTCAGGGCAGGCGATTGTTATTTCTGATGAGTGGAAAGCAGGTCTTTGCTAATGGCAAGGCTGGCCTTTTTAATCATGAAAACCCACCATTTACTGTCCTTTTTAGCTGCTACATTAGTTGGCCACTTTCCAAAGAGCCAATTAATCAGGTTCTTTTGTCAGGCTGAGTCACCTGGCAAGATAGGAACCTTTATGAAATATGTTCAAGTGAGGCGTAATTGCGGTCCTATTCAGGGTTTGGCAGGAGACTGGACTGTTATAATTGGAGCCATGTGTCTGTGGTCGTCCCAAGCAGCGTGAAAAGAAGGGCAGGTCTGTACCTGTAAGCACCTTCACACAGAAAACATGACACAAGACGCCTCTTTACTTATGGATCCAGTTTCTTGCTGGCTGAATGCGGAGGCAGATTTAGTTCTCAGATGTAGCTTCTTACGATCAATAACGGATGAATGTTAAGAGGTTTTAGTACATTGAGGTATGTATAATTTAAATAATAAATATGTATTATTAACTATTATACTGGCTGACCAACTGAG
This sequence comes from Pseudochaenichthys georgianus, assembly GCF_902827115.2. NCBI lineage: Eukaryota > Metazoa > Chordata > Actinopteri > Perciformes > Channichthyidae > Pseudochaenichthys > Pseudochaenichthys georgianus. The sequence continues at coordinate 13,668,319 of NC_047526.1, forward strand.
CAAACATTTGATAGCTTTTGTAATAAAGGATTTAAGATTATTTGACATTGACATTATTTGCTTTTCATTGATCAGAGTTAATGTCAACATGTTGATGAACTCTTGGGTAGGATACTTAACCCCGAGTTGCTCACCAAAGGTGTGTGAATGTGTATGAATGTTAGTTCCCGCGAGCAAGTTGTACTGCTCTATGAATGAGGTGTTAACGGGTGAATTACTTAGTATGGAAGCGCACTTTGAGGGTCATAAAGACCTGACAAAGCGCTATGTAAGTACAGTCCATCTACCAAGATCAATACTCTGTTCATTGAATGCTAGGCTTACCATTTCTTGGCAGTATTTTTAACACATGTAATTCTAACCGAGAAAGCACATTCTCTAATTGCGAAAAATATCTATACTATTCCTTATAGATTCATGATTATCAGAATTGTTGTAGATTTGTTTAAGGTCTATCGATCTCTCATTTCAGCCAAAGGGTTTGTAGTCTCTATTTCATGAATATAGTCAAATATATATATATATACATATATAATATAAACAGCTGCAATAATATTCATATCAAGGAAAACTGACAAGCTCTCTCTTCTATTTCACTCAGTGGTTTTGTTTCTCATAGCAAACCATTATTAACGCTCAAAATGTCTCCAAGCGATGTCCGGGCCGTGTTTCCTGGTGCCATCGGATGTCAGTGACAGCGTAGCGGAGAGAGAAAATTGCATATTATTTACCCAGCGCCTTCAATATGCCACTTTTCCACTCTATAGCCCGCAGCTTACAACCCACAGAACATGCACGTACAAAGACGCACATTGGCGTGCGCTCCGTTGAATGCAAACGCACATAAACTTTGCTCAGGGCATTACGATCCCCCCCCCCCTTCCATGACTGAGTTCTTGAGCAGAGCTGTGACATTCTGCCCTGACATGTCATTAAAAAGTGTCACAGGTTCGGGGGTAGTGATTCGCTGCTCGCTGCCTCCAAACGGGCAGTGGGGGCGGAGGCGAGGGCGGGGGGGATGATGAGCTGTGCTGGACGGACCATGCGTGTAAACTCAGCCGTCTGGGTCAAATAACCTTCTCCTGTGGCATGATGGAAGCAGACCATCCTCTCTCCGCACTCCTCCCTTGTCTTCTCCACAGGCCCAAGGCTTGCGAGTTGTTTTTTCGGTCACACATGGGCAGGGGATTTGAGCTTGACCGAGAGCTCAATCACATCTCCCCTGCCTGGATGTCATGGCTGCTCGCAGAGGCACAAACTGTTGGATATGAGATTAGAACACGGGGCCTTCTTTTTTCTCCAATCCCTTTTCTTCGTTTTTCTTTCTCGTTTCTCAATCAATCTGTCCTCTGTCTCGCTCCGATTCTTTCTCTCACTCCAACTGTCTTACCACCCCCCCTTTTCTGCCTCTCCCGCTCTCTTTCGAGACAGGGTGACCCTGGTGTCTCGTCTCGGGAACCAGTGCGGTGGAGTTGTTCAGACAACCGGGAGAATGTTTCATTTCTCTTTTCTTCTACTTCATCTGAGTAACTCACCTCTGCACCTCTCCATTAGAGTGTGAGATTGCTGGGCCGAACTGGATGCTGGTTTTCGATGCAGATGACACGGGTCGCATGTTCTCCTAAAAGCTGTGCAGCGACCTTGTTGTGGCTCCCTGTGAATTTGCAGGACCACAGGGTCTAATTTTCCATCAGCCACCATGGATTTATCAGTCACCATGTCATAAAAGCTAATCCCACTCTATTTCTTGTTATTTTGTCTCAGCTCCTAGATAGAAACGTCTGCTTCTAATGGCTTGTGCTTAATCTTTGTATTGCACAACATATTCTCAAACTTCCCCTAGAGCAGTGGTTCTCAACTCCGAGTGGGTCGCGGATGTGTGAGTGGGGGAAAAGTCAAACTTTTATTTTGAAGGCCCGGCGTTGGACTGGAAGTACCGGAGACCATAAACGGTTTTGAAAACTTCTGTCATGTGGTGATCATCTTCTCAATAAAACATCTTTGCTGATGTTTTTTCGAGTCTTCTGGCCAATCAGAATCAAGATTGTTGCCGGAAGTCCCCACGGTGAATAACTTTGCGGTAGAACTCTTCTTTATACATCCATGGGTACAACTTCAGATAGAAATCAACACATAATGAAATATGATGACTGACAGGTCACAGAACAATGGGAGCTATCTACCCTTACCCACAATTTAAAGTAAGTCACACAGACTATCTCCTCTTTACTCTTCTCGCAGCAAGATGTCAGAACAAAGTGAAAAACAAACAATGGCATGACATATTATTAATATGTCGGGTTGTAATACATTTATTTATTTTCTTCTCCGAGTGTACCAGAATGCATAGTTTATGCATCTCCTGGGGGAGAATCCCCCCAGACCCCCCTGCTGGGGTTGGGTTTACAGCATGTGTCCCTTTTTATATAGTTCAGCTTTGATTCCATCATCTCATTACACCTTTTTTAAAAGCATACTTTAGTTCTGTGAAGGGATATAAGGGATATATGCACTGCACTTCACTTTTATTAATATTGTATGCTGAATAGCGTATATATTAGGCTACAGCACAATTTTTTTGTTGAATAGATTTGAGTGCTTCAAAATGTTGGGTCGTGATGTATTGACCAAGTGAAAAGTGGGTCCCGAGGCCTGACCAGTTGAGAACCACTGATCTAGAGCACATTTAAGTCCTGATGGATTTCTACATTTAAAAAGATAAATGTTTAATACAAAAGGTAAAAAAACAAACGGATGGGTCATAAAAATGGTTCCCAATAAAGTGACTTTGATTGCCTGAGGCAGTTCCCCTTTGTGCAGGTTGATGAGAAGACATTACTCTGAAAGAATGGCTCCTCCAGTGAAGGAGCGGTGTAAATTATCTGATCATAATCTCACCTCCACTTTTTAAACAGCTATAAAATACTTAAAAATCATCAGCTTTAAATTCATAGGTTCCGTGAGTGATTCCATACAAATCTCATGACATGAGGTTTCCCCGCGCTGGATGGATATCCTATGCAGTGCAGTCCATTTACATTTTGGGTGAATGTGGACTGACGTTCTGACCTTGAGGCTTATCGATTCCACGTTTGTTACATTTTGACCTGCTGTACCTGAGTGTCAATACCTCTCTGCGGGTATTAACCTCGGATTATGATTAACAGCCTCTAGGAATAAATCCCACCGGTTAGGCGGACGGTAAAGGACTGCTGCTGTCTGTGGTTTTTTTTCTCATGCGGTACTTTGTCTCACAAACACATGAAGTGCAACTAAGAATAGAGCACATTCTGAGGGCAAAGCACTCCTGGGATTATGAACAACTGCGGTGTTAGGATGCATCTGAGGCACACACACACACACACACACACACACACACACACACACACACACACACACACACACACACACACACACACACACACACACACACACACACACACACACACACACACACACACACACACACACACACACACACACACACACACACACACACACACACACACACACACACACACACACACACACACACACACACACACACACACACACACACACACACAGTTTAATGACCTGCACTCTGGTGTTGGGGTCTCGTTTGATCCACTTGATGACCGTCTCGTAGACCAGCTCCTCAGCTTTGGTGTTCAGGCTGTCGTTGGATAGGTAGGCCAACAGATCGTCCTTGGACACGCTCAAGATCTCCTCCTTTCCTGCCACCTGAACAGGAAGGAAGAAACTAGTCAGACTCAAAATGGGACCCTTTAATTAGCTTCAAGCTCTTTGACAGCATAAAAAGGTTCCTGACCAATAGCGGCATCCGGCTCCCAAGGTGAAGGTTAACTAGAATTATTATTTGTGTTTTCTTCTGTGATGGCTAATGAATACACTTGCAGAGGCATTAGATATGATGCTGAGGTTAGAAAAGCAACATATGTTCTATCTGTACTGTGCAGCGGAGCAAATCGTTCTGTCCTTAGTGATTCCTTGTGAATTTACTGCTTCCGAAAATTTATTTAACTTTCTCTTGTGCGGTTTAAAAATGTGCTACATTTTTTATCAAAAAGCTGTTAAATAAAGCTAAGTAACGTATTCATGTGTTGATTGCTATAGGCAGTATATCTATATAATGAATGATTGTAATTATTTCAAGTTGATTTACTTTCTGTTTCTTCATAATTGTATTTATTTTAGTACATTTATTATTTTGGATCCAGCATGTATCTTCCTCAGGAATCCTTTCTTAGACTGACAGGGAAGATGCTAAATCTCTACCCACCTCAGGGAAGTTCTGCAGTGCAAAAGCTTTGGCCATGTTATGGAGCTCCGTGCACGTCATAGCTTCAGCCATGGCCAGCACTCCAAGACAATTAGCTGCAGTCAGCTGTTTTTCTGGAGTCGATAAACAAGGTTGAAAAGGGACAGACAGAGAAACAAAAACAAGAAACAAACAGACACAGGCAGGTTCATTAGGATGGAGAAAAACATCATGTATACATCCTTAAAAAGAGCAGAGACGTAGAAAGCAAAGACAGAAAAAGCAGGCATCAGGTAGCACAGATCGTGTATATCTTCCTGAGACGGAGGGAGAACAAGTCTAATAACTCAAAACAGCTCGGGGGACAAACAACGAGGGGCATCGATCGCTCACAGCCCAGGCAGGAGGTGGAGAAAAGCAGGAAGTGGGATTAGCTGGACCACTTTAAAGAACTCCTGTAGGACCTCCGGGTCTACTATTACACACACACACAGAGCTGGGGAAATATGAAAGTAGCCTTAAAGGAAGGCTCACGGGAGATGGTTAACACTACCTTCTGCAGTCTCTGGTGAGGGTGCGGGATTCAAGGTGGTGTGTCGGTAATTTGAGGTTATTAACACACATCGCCATTTATCACAAGAGAGGGGAATGTGTTGGCAGTGTAGTGCACACAGGCACACATGTGGATGAACTGGGTCAGCGGCCAATGAAAGAGGCCTGATTAAATAATAGCCATCAAAAGGGAAGCCATGCCAGGCCTTATCATTGAAGTCAGACTGAGAGTCATTCCTAAACAAATATCAGCCCATAAAGGTCATCTAACATCTGCTAAATCAAAGCTCAACACCAGCCAAACCAAAGACCAAATCAAAGTTGGCTTCACGGTTCGTCAACGAGGGGGTTAGGGACAAAACAAAAAAGACTGTTTTTAAATGTCTCTGTTATGTCATTTGAGCAAAGACTTATTTCACTGCACACGCTCGCAAACTCATGCCAATGAATTAGAAAGAGTTGAAATGTAAGGCATGTTTCTTATTAAATTACAAAACAGGCAGGATTTCTCCAGAGTAGTAGGCACACAATAAGTGACTTTGTTTTTATTTTCGGAAGTTCAGTGAATAAAAGTCAAAGTGTTACAAGTAGGTCGAGGAGATGCTATTTCTCATCGGTGTATTTGTTACAAACTTCAATAATATCTGACACAGTATCAATTTCTCTTGGCTCAAGGACACACGCTCTCGCCTGTATTCGCTCCCCTCGTAACGACGTGCTGAAATGTCATGAATCTTGCCGAGGAAGAATGAATTGACGTCTCACTGACAATGCAGTCTACAAATGGTTTCCCTGTGGTCACCCCCGACCCCCCTTTTCTCTCGCCCAAATTCAGAGAAACAAATCAATAATGACGGCTGCTGGTTCTCTTTTTCTTTCTGTTCACTCTTTTCCTGCCGTTGACCTTTTTGCCAACATGCACTTCCCTTGTGTTACCGACATTCAAAACAATTCGTAAAATGGAATGCAAAGCCTGACATTTGTAGCTTTGTTGGTCGCCTCTTTGGTCGGTTACCCTATCAAATCTGGAACATGCCATTTGTGCTTCATGTGTCCCCTTGGGCTCCTGAAAGCCCCTTCTCTGTTTTGCTCCACTTTCCATACCTTGTCTGGGTATCAATCTCTTTTGCCATTTTTCGATTCTCTCGTGGTTCAGGCCAGAGGATTTGACATTTAAGTGACAATTGTTCCCTGACCTTTTTATAAATCTGCCCCTGTGCTTGGTCTTGCCCACTGGGAGGAGATCAGCGGCACCGTGTCCAACTGAGAGCGTTAGCGGGCTAAATTCTCGCACGACTGCGGGCTTTGGAAACATGACAAACAGGGGCGTGATTTAGCTTCTGCATAAGACGGCACAAGGGTGTGCATAGTGATGTATGACAACATGTGAAAATACACAAGGCTTTCGTTACTGCATGTACCAGGAAAGGTCACGTCGGAATATCTGATGTTATAAGCCTGCACACTTGATGATATCAGCATCAAACACACACTGAGCTGTTCCTACCTAGGAAGGAGACACAGACTTTACAGAAGGTGTTGAACTGGAACTTGTTGGCAGCCTCGAGCAGCGTCTTGGCGTTGGCAGAGTCGATGACCAGCGAACCGGTGTACACGAACTCCAGCAGCAGCTCCAGCACGTCGGCGCTGATGTTGCTCATGGTCAGCTCTAGAGTCTCCCCGCTCCTCGTCTCCCCCGATGACCTGATCAAGCAATGATGGTGGAGAGAGCAGAGTTAGGGATATTCTTGGAGAAAAGGCAAAGGGAGATACAAAAAATGGGGATCGGGACAAAGATATGCTACATACAACAACCAAAACACACCTGGGCCAGTACAAGAGGTGGGAAGAAAGAAATAAGAGAATCATTACACGATAAGATAACGTAAATTGAGAAAAGGGACAGAAACAGAACTTTGGATGCTTTCTATGTTTCTATGGGGGCTAGCAGACTATATTGCTGCATCTGAAACAAAATTAACTCTCTGAACAAGGATTAGGCAAACACAAGTTATTGCTTGCTTTCAACAGGCATGCGTATCACATGTGGGTTTTCATGTATGCATAGTTTTGAAGTGGTGAACATGCATACATGGCAGGGTACATTATGAGCTATTAGACGGAAAACAGAGAGAAAGAAAGTGACGGCACAGTTCGTACAGGGACATAAGACAGAATGTAAGGTATGTTGGTTAAAGCATGTGGTGCTGGGCCCTCTCGCTCTTTGTGAGCTTACACTGCTGCCGTGTGCGTGCTGGGTATCAGGAGCAGAGTATCCACTCCTACTGGCGTGGTGTAAGAGGCGCCGGGGAGGGCTTGGATGAGCAAATTAAATAGAATATGATATCCCTGCGTAATGCAGACCCTGAGATGTGCGAGGAGGATTTCAGCCACGCTGTGACTTCACCGGGATCAAATGGCAGAGATTAGTTCACATGCAGGATCCCCCCAGAGAGGTATGAGAGCGTTGAATAACACCTCACCACCCATGTCTAATGTCCCATGTGAAACAATAATCCACTCAAGGGCAAAATAAATGGAATCAATGAACGAATTCCCCCACTACTACGTCTCTCCTCCTGCGGCTACGGGCATCAACAATATGAAAAGTAGCCTACATTAAGATGGATGGAGGCTGTTTGCTTGTGTCAGTCATGGCCTGTTTCTGTGTGTATGTGTGTGTTTGTCTTTTTTCCTTTTCTGTTGGAGCCAGTTTGTCAGAGTAGAAATCATGACAAACAGTCAGCTTTTAGTGGGACACAGACAGCAAAACAAACAAGATGAGACAGGTAGAGGAAATGGTTATAGTGAAGATGAGAAAAGACAGTTTGGGGGTGGGGGGGGCGATGAGAAGGAAGTAAAAGGGAGGGAGGCAGGGCGAGACGGTTCTTCCACAGGGAGCCAGCAGCCATCCTTCCGAGGGAGGGTTTGGGTTGTTCCATGACTGTGCCTTGGTCTTTTAAATAAGAGATATCCCTGCCCACCCCCGAAAAAAAAATCCACCATCACACCTAAACAAAGCCTTTGTCCCCGCTGCAATAATCATCAGTCGCCTGTAGTGTATGAACTGAGACATTAGTCGTCATTTAAAGCGTACTCAGGAGGTGAGAGGGGAGAAGGACATCCAAAAATAAAATGAAAAAGACAATGGCATTTGTCTCTGGATGGACATTGGCTGGAAAAACCAAAGTAGTTACTCATTTTCCTCCTGCAAAGCAAAAAGCCACATAGTGTTATTGCCCTTTTTCTGCACAAAGCCCTGCAGTGGGGGCAGGTGGTAAGACAGAAAGAAGGGAAGGGGTCGTTCAGGGTTAAAGTGATGGAGGGAGGTGGGGAAGAAAAGAGGGCGGGGGGCAGAGCTAAAAATAAAAGAAGAGCATGCTCATCAACCTGCTCAATTAGTGCAATAGGAACCGGCTCGAGTGGCAGTTTGTTTTGTCTGAGCACTTATGTTATGGAAATGACTTTCCCAGAGCTTCTTAAAAGAGGTGGATATTTATGCTGCGTCTGATTGCGGACTTGAATTTAAATCGTGAAAGCGGGCGGCAGGGAGGACAGGAGAGACAGAGGCGGAGAGATACTGTAGGGCGAGGAGGGGGAAAAAGATGGGCACACTCAGGCAAAGACATTTGTTTGTGAAAAATGCACCACTTATTCAAGAGAAAGTCTTAAACCCAGCAGACCGTCAAAACGGTGGTGAGCAAAGGCGGAGAGGGAGGAGGACACACACACACACACACACACACACACACACACACACACACACACACACACACACACCACACACACACACACACACACACACACACACACACACACACACACACACACACCACACACACACACACACACACTTTACAGGGAATACATTTAGCTTTTCCCTACAAGACCATCTATTCTGTGGAAGTACATACAGTACGCTGCCAAGATACGTTTCAGATAGAAGCTTATTCAAATGAAAAGTCTACACCGTCTGAGCTAAAAATGGCTTGCATTTACATGCTCTGTCACAACATAAATCAGGAATACATTATAAAAATAAACAATAATGCTGTAGCTTTATCAGTGTTGGGATTTATGGTTTGCTTGTGTTTGTTTTGTGGTATTGAGGACACAGTGTTTATATTTGGAACGAGCTGTTTGTGCTCTGAAGGACAAAAAGGACAGGTGGGGAGATGAAAAGCCTAAACCTCTGTCTGTGTGGGAAATGGATAAGGTATTCTTTGAATTATCCAGACATTGATCCTCTCGCAAAACAAGTATACGAACATACAAACAACTAAGAGCACTTGTCACATTCACAACTGTTCTCCTAATTTTTTTTTTTTTTTTAAATGAAATCCTAAAATAATCCGTTCTTTCAAAAGAGTCAACGACAGATATGTCTTCCTTAGAGTATAATAATACAATTATTTATGATGCTTTGATGATTGGAATATGTCTTTTTGAAGTCACCAAAATCCAAAAAGTGCAAAATGATTATTCAGTTCAGCAAATCGGGGCCTGACAATTATTTGTGATGATATGCTGTTGAAATCTGTCAGTGCCTAATTAGTTATCTGCTGATTTCTGACAGCAGGATGTGAAGCTGTGCAGTGTGACATTCTAATTGTTACTCTTGGGTAACATCTTTGTGAATGAAAGTCGGAACATGCTAATGATCAAATCTCAAAGAAGCGCACCTACTGTACGAACGAGCAAAACAGCAATTTACAGTTTAGAGTCAGACTTCTGATCACAAAAAGTAAGAGATATATGATAACGCCAAAATGTTCTTGCATGAGGCTCATTGTTACTGGTTAAATAACACTGCCATTGTTCAATGCGGTGAACATTCGTGCACTAATGAGTGGATTCACCTCTATTGTACAGAATGATGTAACAGCATGTTGGTCTATCTCCTCACTTGGACAAAGAATCGCCCGGTCTGTCTATATGGCTTGAAATGAGTGGACTATCTCTTTAAATACATTGTTGCTAATTGAAATATAAGGGGAATATTCCAGTGTCCTGGCTCCCCCTCAGGCTGAACGGAGCACTCAATGTTCAAACAGGGCCGACACTCTAATGGGCTTTAACACAGCTCTCTACCCATCTCATGGTCATAATACTCTCTGACTCACATAGAGCCCTCATGGGTCGACAGACGGGGGAGAAGGGGAGAGAAACAAATGGCACGGTTCCATGTGTCAAGGCTGCTCAAAGACTCTGGAGCTTTTTACATTACAGTAGTGCAGGAGATGCAGTGGCCATAAATTAAATGCCTGCAGAGCACACTCATTGGAAAATCCTGAGGGGTATAACATGGAATAACCGGAGATGATCCGTCTCCCTGCATCGTGAATCGGCCCTTAAAAGTGTAGGGTAATAGGTTTTTGGTTGGGGGGCGAGGGCAGACGTGCGCGCACGTTCTGAAGCAGCATTATATCCTTCAACTATCGTGGGGTAAGACGGCATGTTGAATGAACACCTACTGTAAGGTGGGCCTTAACGCTTTATGCAGAAGCGTGGAGCAAAATGGAAACATCTCAGAATTTTGTTGAGAACATGGAGTCAAAGGAATATCAAGCAATATTTTCACAATGACTTTGCATCGCAACATCCTAGGTCTTTGCTTATCAAGCCTTTAATTTCTTAAACGAGCCATTGGCTTGGTTTGTGGGTGTGTGTGTGTACGCCAAGACATATAACTGTGAAGTGAACTCCCTCACCCTCCAGTATCTAAGTAATGGCAGCCTGCCTGGATAACACAAGAATTACGTCCTTGAGTGCCACACACACACACACACACACACACACACACACACACACACACACACACACACACACACACACACACACACACACACACACACACACACACACACACACACACACACACACACACACACACACACACACACACACACACACACACACACACACACACACACACACACACACACACACACACACACACACACACACACACACACACACACACACACCGAGGTGGTTTATAGCGAGCTGACAGGGGTCTGAAAGGCAGTGAATGCCTCCTGAATGAGACGGGTGGGGAGCAGAGCATCTAGGGAGATGAAGTACCTCGCTCTCTCTTGTTTTACCTCATAACGATGTGGACAGTAGCGAGCAGGCCACGTGTTGCCTCAGCATAATTGCAGTTGCACTGAGACAGTGACCCGAGCTGCACATGGGAGGCTGTAACTCAATGGCAGACAGGCCTTGGGCTCTATGTGCTCCTCTCTGACCGAGCCTGCTACATTCTGACTGGCTGCAAATGCCCCTTCTCTCCATCTCTATAATCTGTGCCTGCTCTACCCTTTTAGTCATTTGTTTTTGCTCCATGGATACCCTTCCCGTGTCAACTTTTCACCGCAGTCCTCTTCTGACACAGCTCTAATTTCCATAAAGTCAAGGTGCCACATGCCTTGAGGAATCAACGGCAGCCACAGTTCACGGTGTCGTGTTAGCATAATGCTGATGATCCGGACTTCACTACATCAAACCAAAGACGTCTTACAAAATAAACAATTAGTGGAACAAGTTAATTAGATATTCTCCAGTCAAATGAGAAGATCTCTATTTTAGACATTATCTGGTAAAAAATGACAGTGTAATGACAATATATCAGAGTAGTTTTTACTATTAATTAGCCAATTAATGGGAATTTGCGGCATTAAACTGTCAAATGAAACAAGAACAATCTATTAATTTAGGCAGCAGCAGCAGCAGCAGCAGCAGGCGTAAGGACGAGCTTGATGTAAATTCAGTCGCTCCTTTGGGAGCCCCGGTGTCTTCCAGGAGCCACTGTCTTATGCATAAATGATTTGGCTTCGTCATGGATAAGAGGAGCAGAGGAGACAATCTGATTGACAGGCTGACCAGCATGGGGGCTTCAGTTCTCTCCAAAGTCACTTCAGTCCCTCAGGAAGCTTCTCTGCTATTGTCAAGGTTAAAATAAGACTGTCTCTTTTTTATTCATGGTGTGTGAACGAGTGTAGCTATCATGAGATGAGTGGCCCTAGTACAGACGTGGCTTTTCTACCTCTGTTCTCTCTCTGGTCTACCTCACTCCATTCCCATTCAGGGGGAAACAAGTGTATCGCTGGTGAGTGAGGAGGCCGCACCGACTGATAAGCAGCTCTCAGCTCTATGATGAGCTTGCAGTGGAGGCAAAGAGACAAACTTCCCTAAGGCATTCCGACTTCCCTCTAGTGTCTTTTCTGTTTGTATTTGCTCGACGCTTCATCCCTAGTCATGCAAGCAAGAACAAACACACACTCACACACACAAACAACACCAAGGCGTCAAAACAACTTTCAATCAACCCGAAAAACACCGGCAAGGAGGGGAAGGAAGGAGGAGCACAAGAGGGAACGAGGGGAGGCCCAACCAGGAAAACAAGGCAAAGGAAAAAGACAGAGGGGCGCGCACAGACGACACACACACACACACACACACACACACACACACACACACACACACACACACACACACACATCACACACACACAACACACACACACACACACACACACACACACACACACACACACACACACACACACACACACACACACACACACACACACACACACACACACACACACACACACACACACACACACACAACACACACACCACACACACACACACACACACACACACACACACACACACACACACACACACACACACATATATGGAGTCTGAAGGGCAGAATACTAGGGGAATACTTAGATCCACTTCAAATGAATACTTATTAGTGAAGGATGGTGTTAACCTGTGAAAGTGGTGGTTCGGTAAGCTGTCTCGGATGTGCTTTTGTTTTGTCCTTTGTTTTTAACTCTGAAATGTCTATTTTTTATTAGACTTACCAATATAAATATGAAAAGGCATTTTTTGCAGCAAAAACTCAAGGATTAATAACAGAAAAATAAAGGTAGCTGTGTAGTAGCTAGGGAGACAAAAATCCCTCTGCCCACAAAAGACAGTGTGGCTTTGGAAAATGACCACCCTAAGTGTCAAATGCATGATTCTTTTGTTTTGGCCCTTTGGTGAGTTTCAAAACATCCCCAGTCATGGAACATGGTCACTGCTCATTCAAATGGAAATGTGGTTAAATTGCCCTACATGGGGAGGAAAGGTAATGACGAGGGTTGACCTTTTTCTCCATTTTTAGATACATTCATTTGAGCGGGAAGAGGAAGGAATGGCTGCTGGCCCTGTGTTAGGAACCAAAGTCTTCACACACCTGCAAGAGAGAGAGGGGAAGGGGAAAAAAAGAAAAAGCGACACAAATGCGCCCTATGAAAAGAACAGATTGGATCAACAGCTGGTGGGAGGGAAAGCGGAGGCAAACCTTTTCACCAGGTCCTTGAAATACAAGCTGCAGGAAGCTAGAACATTTTGGTGGACTTCAAACTCTTTGCCTTCAACAATAATTTTCAGGTCTGTAAACTCTTTCGCTCTGCGCTGTTGGTTCAACTCCTTCAACATCTCTGTAGAACAAGAAAAAGAAACAGACAACGCCACATTTGGGTTTAGAAATTGTATCGGTTCCATACTGTACAAACATGAGCAAATAGCATGACAACGGAGAAACAGAACAAAATGTGGAAAAATGCAGATTGTAGAACACAATATGTATTCACATGAGAGAGAAGAAGTTAAATGAACAGATTAAATTGAACACTTGAGAAAAGGCATAATGAGATGTACAAATGTAGCAGAAAAGGGCGCATGCAAAAAAAGGAAATAGTTAGCTCTCATATTCTATACTCTTTAGAGGCATTTGCAATACCCAGTGGATACCATAGAACTTGGAATGAGATAAATACTAGGATTATTGTGAGAAAAGACACTTGTTTAGCTGCATTTGACTTTACACTGCAGCAATAGAACTTCAATGAAGGGAAGCTGAATGAGATTAAAAAGCGCCTAAAAGAAATGTGGGCTGAAAACAGAGACACTGTCAATGCATTATTCATACTGAAATAAAATGATTTGGCTTCTCACAAGTGCCCTACTCGGCGAAAAGTAGACCTTCAAATGTCGCTCAATGAGAAAACAACTGCTCATCCCCAAATCCCAACACCCGCCTCTCGCTCTCTTAGAAAAATACCCAGCACCCGCCCTCGCGTTACTCTCTGAAAAGAAAAAGGGAAAATAATTGAAAAACAGGGACGGAGCGTAATCAGAGAAAACATGCTCGGAGCAAACCGATGTGCTGTCGAAGGCCAACGAACACGCTTAGTTTTTTGTATGTGGTGTAGTCGCATCATGTTAGGCCTGGCCTTACTGTAGCGTTGCTTCGGGGGGGGGGAATTCCACTAAAAGAAAGCACTACGAGATTCAAATAATAAGCGACAGACTTGATGGTGCGGAACACAGCGAGTGAGCCAGCCTCCATACGCTCCTAGGGTTAACAGAGACTGCAGGCTGGGAGGTATAGTAAACATGCATTTGGCATTTGGATACAAGGCACATATTTCATGCTGGGGAGAGATAAACACCAGCCGCGGTGTGAGAGGCAAAATGACTAAGAAAGGTGGCAAATCCTTTTTTGATCAGCAGATTTATTTTTCTCAAAACGTGACACTACCTTCACAGTTCTTGCTTTAGCATAGCAAAGCAGACTCATTTGTTGTCAGTTACGTGTAACAAGTAAGATGTGCATGTGTGTGTGTGTGTGTGTGTGGGCAGCGATATGTGATTTACACAGCGGTATACTGTAGCCATTAGACTTGTGATTATATCGGCAACACCCGAGCTGAAAGAAAGGACTTTGTCTTCATCATCCTGAAAGAGGTCTGTGTTCATGCCAGACTCAAAGCAGGGATTTAATTAACCTGGGATGACACTTGCCCCTCTATTTTTCTGGAATATGCACTCATTTAGCTCCTTCCATTCTCCCGACACTGGAGGCTCAGCTCTGAATTAATTCGGTAGCTAAAATTATAAAGTGTAAAGACACACGGCAAATAAGGTGCAATTCAGAAGCGCGCTTTGATAAAAGCCTTTTCTCTGAGTGGCGCATCCTTCAGAGTTATCACGCGGAGGAATTAATGGCCAGAAAGCAAACCTGGTTATTAAACATGCTGAATTCCAAATGGGGAGAAAAATAATAGAGGCAATTTTGGGCAATAAGTACTGCTGTAGTTTGGCTGGATGCATGGCTGCGATGTGGGAGTGAGACACACACAGGCAAAAAGAGCTGGGCATTTGGCTTGTCTTTCATCCATCTCTCTCCGCTCTCCACATTCCACTCCAATGCTGCTTGTCAGTTGGCCACTTATCTGATTACTGTGTGGCCATGGACTGTGAATAGTGAATACACAGTAGTTTTGAGTTTGCATTAGTGAATCTCCAGCGACCGATATGGCTCTCACCTCCAATCAGCCACACCGCATACCATCCATTTGCCCCGAGAATAGAAAAAGTGAGGGGGAGACAAGGGACCTCCACTTGTCAGCAAACAATGGCCGCCTCCCTCGGAGCCGTGAAGGCCGACCTGAATGCCCGATGGAAAAGCTAATTATGGCTTCTTAGGGGGTGTGTCGGTGAGCGCCCTAGAACAACTCATCAACCCCGGGGACCATGAAACTGCACATGACGTCCTCATTTTCGGGTTTGGCACGGAGTGTGGGGAGGCACAGCCATGTTCAATGGGACCCCAGCGACTTTGAAACACCAAACGTCTCAATACTAGTGAAGAAAGAATCTCTTGAGGACCGCCAAGTTCTGCAACCGACGGATACAATACTGGTAAGGCCTGTTTCATGGGATTTAGATAGGAATTAGAGAGTATTGCTGTGGACTGAAAACAGTGATGAAATGTGCAATGGTAGTTTCCTGACCCTAAGCCGTTCACTATTGTTATAATGCCCCACTGTGGCTCTTTATGATTGGTTGACACACTGCATAGGGGGTTTGAAACCAGTGCAAACTCTGCTGTTCAGCCTAGTAACTCTACTGTCAAACATCTGAGCACCGTGGCCAATGGGGTCCCAGGGCGCTATTTCCAGCTACCAATCAGCACGCACCATGCTTCCCCTACTGTTAGGTGTGGCAAGTAGCCCGCTGAGCTTTGATAGGCTGCTGGAAAAGGGAGATGCGGCAAACCATTGGTTGCTGAACGGATAAAAGCCATTTTAGGGTTTTACATGTGTGTTACTGTTAACCACCATTTTGTGTTGATATAAAATATTACCTTTGAGATATACTTTTTATAATCTAGTATGATTTTTCGTATTGTTTTACTTGCCAGAGCTGCTGTGTCTATATGTGAACAAGTCAAGGGCAAACTAACATATCTATTTTAAAGCTAAACACAGTGAAATGTTCCGTGCCTTTGTTACAATGAACCCGCTTTGAATTTTATTTTTCCTTTGCTGAGAATATCTCTTCAATGGTTTCTAAAATATAAAACTATAGTCAAAACTATTATTATTATTATGATATAAAAAATAAAAGAAATTAGGAAAAGGTTCAACAATATTTGTTTAATTGCATCAGAGCAAGTACAAGGAGGATTCACCCTGTGAAGTACCGTGTATAGTGAATTAAGCTAAAAACAGCAATTTCGCAAACAATTTCTCTTCTAATTCTTGTTTTCTGATAAATCTTCTCGACAGCACAAATAAACAGAGTCGACAAATGTATCCGACTGGATGCTATTCTATGTTGCACAGCAGAAAGGGTGCCGATGTGTTCATCCTGACCTTCTTTTTCTCTTTTAAACTTTCAACAATCAATTCCCACCAACACTCACAGCTTAATTACCCAGAACAAACTGCTAGCTGATCAATAATTCAATATACAACTCTGCCATAATGCTTTTTTGTAGCTTGGAAGAGACCATTTTTAACTGATATAAAGCAGGATCTTCTTCCACAACGCATATGATAATGAAAATAAATGACTTGTTATCTGAATAGCAAAAATACACGAAAAAGCCATAAAGCGTTTTCTATTATTCATATTTTCAAGAAATGTGTTGCATTCTATGAAAAATTAAAATCAACTTCAAATGATGCCAATGAATTCAAATAATCAAACCATCCATCACCATTTCTTAAATGTAAGTGTCTTTAATGATCATGTTTTAGCAATAAATGCTTTAAAAAAAAAAGCATTACAACTTAAATATAAATATGAATTAGATATACTTTATATTATTCTAAGTGTGTTTATCTCATGGTATATATTTACGACATGATTAAAATGACAAAAATGAATGATTGACAATGCCAATAAAACAATCACAGCAGGACACAGATAAATAAACCGTTTAAAACATATGTAACATTCAACTCAAACTGTTTGTTAAACTGACATTTGTTAGCGAAAGAAAATAATTTTACTTTTACGAAAAGTTACTTCCAATTACTTGTTATTAATGTGGGTTGCATTTTGCAAAAAAGGCCTACTTTAACTTAGAACTCAGCAGACGCAGCACTGTTGCAGGACTGACACAGATTGACCTGAGGGAGTCAGATCAAATGAGGCTTCTCTGCACATCAGTATTTAGATACACAGGGACACAGAGAAATTCTATGTCAGGGAGGAACTTGCAACAGAATAAGTAGAGCAGGCCAAAAGCATTATTCATAGTGAATGCAAACAAAAGAAATTGTTCCAAGCAAAACATTTTCACAGAAAAAACGAAGCCCCATAATAAAGAATATACAATGTCTTTCAGGAGGGATATTCCCCATAGGAAGTGGTGCAACATGCAGAATTAGATTGAATTAATGATCCGATATTATCAAATATCAAAAAGATGTAGAGATGATCCGAGTAGCAGACGGATGGATATGTGGAAAAAGCTGCTCTCCCCTGCTGACTTTGATAAGACTAACACTTTAAATGGTTTCTCAGTTTCTGACTGCAGCCATTCTGCCGGCGGAGAGATGGTCAAAAGTTCACGATCAGAACAAGTTGTTGGATAACTAAATCTCTCTATTCTGCAACCTCAGGTCCAAAGTATAACAAGCGCAAAAGGCAGCTCTGATGCCAAGGAATTCTTAGAATGCCTTGGCTGACTGATATTTTTGATTTCTCTTTCCCTGTGCAGCTACGGCATTTTTGAAATCAGGTCATAAGATCCCTTCACCATCTAAACAACTTGGAGTGAAAACTATTCCTGAAGGATTTTGTGAGGTAGCTTGCTAATAGTGCATTAAAACAGATATAAATGATATATATATATATATATATATATATATGAATAAAATGGGCTCCTTGTGGCTTTTATGTAATTCCCAACTTAATATAAAAGTAGTATTTATTTAGTCAGTATAAAAAGGCCACTTATGCAATCCTGTTTTCATAGTTACATAGGAGCAGGTATTATGGAACATTTTAAATATTGTGAATTGATATGTTTTTATTATTATATATATATATATATAATTATAATAATAATATCAATAATAACAAGGGCAAAGTAATTGGATTTCTATTTAATAAAATGTTTGAGTCTCCATATTTCGATACATTTCTTAAAAATAATTACACCTTAATACCACACGTATACCTTAGTGTTTGTATATTTTGTTGTACTACTCTATATAAGTGCTTGAATATGTTTTCATCAAACAATTCCTTGCTAACAAAGATTTAAAAACAAATAATTAATGTCCGCTCTTTTGATGTGCTCATTAATACCATTTTTTTTACATTTTATTTCTTTCAGAATATATAAACATTTTCAAATTAAATGGATGTAAAATTCTAAAGATCTTTGGAAAATCATTGACAAGTTCTTTGCTGCCCGCGTAACAACCCTTTGTGTAAATGTATTCAATATTTAAGATATAAAGGTTTAAATCAAAATAATTCATTTAATATTTGTAATTACCTGTAATACTCGGGTGATGGTTAAGGGTTTTAAAAGAAATGTCTTGTTATGCCTTTTTCATCACCATAAAGAAATTGAGTATTACTATTACTTGTATTTGAACGTTCATATTTTTTGCGAAAATATTGTTTTGTGTTCACACAATAAGCTAGCAAGGGACGCAACACACGTCCTATTTGTTGGACAAAACAAAGCGAGAAAGTAACCACTTTCCCAAAGCCAATCGTTTAAACACCATCATCTTAAACACTGGTCAGATCATTTCAAAAAGCCATGGTGGCTAAATGTCAAACTTTAAGATACGAAATGTCATGAACATTATCAGACCACCAATCAAGATGCAAACTTCTGAAAAAAGGATTCTTTACACGGATAAAAGACAACAGATCTCATGTGCTACCTAATCTAGCTCAGGTCTAGGCGTACAGTAATTCTAAACAGTCTCTAAAACATACCTCTCCCAATATCCACCATATTCGGTTATGGAGACGTTTCTGTGCCTACTCCCAGAAATCAGCTCATGGAAGGCATCAGAAATCCTCGAGACCCTTTAAATATGTATCTGTCCTGATTTGAGTCTGTAAGTGAGCTCTGGCACTATGCAGCACAAGAGAATAGTCAATGATGAGGACGCTTTATTTCTCCAATCTGCTGAGCTGAGCTACTTGAGCCTCAGCACTGCTGTCAACCTGGGCTGAGCCTGAGGATGACATAAAAGACAAAGGCGAAAGGGAGAGTCAGGGACTCGTGCCCCTCAAGGACGCCGTGTGGGCCTTTGTTGCCTCCTCCAATAGACATGCAAGAAAAGACCTGGAGTGGTAGAAAGCACAGTTGTTCACCGCACACTCCAAACTCTACACCCTCTGGTCCCCGGGTCAGATGTGTATGCACACACACGCTTGCGAGGAAACTATCGGCACAAGTTGAACAAAGTGGAGGCAAATGTAAGCACAGGCTCAGAGGAGGCAGGGAATAAACAAAGACAGCCATGGGAGCATCCTTTGGCCGCTGTAACAGTGTGACAGGATGTCATGCGGTTCTCTCTTGTTCTTTGTGTTTGTGTGTAGAGAGGAGAGGAGAAAGTCTGTGGTGACTTCCTCATTAAAACAGGCAGGAGGGACAGGGGGTGACAAGCGGTCATCCTCTCTCAGGTTTTAATAAAGTCTGGACAAATCAAATGCTGCAGACTTTAAATGTGTAGAGAAATGGAAAAACTTCTGGATACACAAAATAGAAATATTCACTGTAAGCATACACGGTGGGTTACACCTCTGGCTGGTCACAGTTCACAGGAGGTTGAAATGTACATTCAGTGCTGCAGTTATGACATTACAGTTCACAGAATCCCCTCTGTGCTATTTTAAGACAAGCTTCATAAGAAGTACAAAAAGATTTACTGCACAGTTATTTCAGTGTACAGTGTGTTTTTACTGCTGTGGTCTGTTAACATTTTAAATCTTCTGATGCCACTTATGATCAGTAAACAATTTCTAAAAAAAAGCATTATTATTATTACAGGGATTAACTGTCCGAATAATATGCTATATATAATATGATATTAATATAATCATGCCGTTCTGTCCTTAAGATTTAGCTCATTGTGCCTTTGTTACAATTAATGTAATACTCCTATATAGCCTGGAAAAAGGCCATAGTCATTATGCTTTTTCTCACCTCATGTTCCAAGAGAATCAGAGGCACTCAAAGTCTGTATTATTACACGGCTAGAAACCATGTTTTTGTTGAAAGCAGGTATTACATAGAAGCAGGGGCGGCGGGTGCTGTAGGCTAGGGAAGGCTAATATTTGTGTCACTGCATCCTGGTAAAATAAATATATAATGTATAATGTTTGTGTCTTTGACATTAGCGCTGCTATGCAGCCACCTGTGCCCTGTACTACGAAGCCAGTTCAACATACCCTGCATATGTTTAAGTTATCTTAACTAACCCTAACAAACGAGATCTCGCTAAGCGGTCCTACGACACTGGTTAATATCAACTTGGTAAATCAAGCCAGGGTTTCTCTCACCAGCTGAGAGCCGTTCACGTGAAAGGGGCGGGGTTAGCAACATTTGACCAATCACAAATAGGGACAGCGCAGCATCATACTTCATTAATGAAAAGTAAACTAATATTGTACAAATATGAACTTTAAACATCCATGATCCAATATATAATCCAGGATACAAGCCACATAGTTGCACCTGCAAGGTGAATATAGAACAACTGGTTAAAAAATAACTACCGAGTGTTTGAAAGCGTACAACAGTTTTATGATATCACTGCCCCATCTAAGACACAAGTGGATCTGACTTTAATTACATTTGAGTGTTTAGTCAACTTAATGTGTTGCTTAAAATAATACTTCTGCATACAGTATGTGACAATGTAGGTGATGCACGGCCAGATACGGCTCGAGAAGCTGACTCAGATAAGGAAATGTGATATATTATGATATTATATGAATGATAAAGTGCGACACGTCAGCGTCTTCCCTGCATTCGGCAGTTTAAACTGCATTTCCTTTATCCTGTGATATGACTTGATTGATTTAAACTCCGCACACTGAGATCTGATTGGTCAGCAGGCGGTGCTTTCACTGAGTTGATCTCTTTTCTATAGACGCCGGAGGCGGGCAGCGCCAGGTAAAAAAAAGTTATTTAGCCTTCCCAAACCTGAGCCTCACGCGCCGCCTATGCATAGAAGGCTCAGAGGTAATAATGGTTATGTCGATCCCAGTCAGGTCAGATGAAGACTTAACCTGTTAAGCCCTGAGCCTGTTTTTCAGGTCTCAGGCTCGAAAATGACATTCCCAGAACAAATGACCATATCTTCCCTTCTAAAAGGGTTAAGTTAATAATCTTTTTTCTAAAAGTAATGATAAACCTGTGAGTTGGATGTAGAAAAGTCAGAATCAATATAGATGTTTTTTATTTTAAAGAAAATTCAGATTCAACATGGTAAAAAAAACTGTAAATTATAGTGTCCGTCCAAAAGATATTTTGTGCTTATAGTGAAAACTACCCTTGGATGATGGGTTAGTAGACTAAAAGCTTTAGGAATCCAAAGTACAACATATAATAAGTACCCTGTATCAAGATTGATGCAAAACAAGTGATATTTGACCTTTTTTAGACACATTTAGCAAAAAATAACCTCTTCTGGGGCCATTTGGGTGGATTTTCCTTATCTCTGGCCCCCCTTCTTCGATTTTGACATGTGACATCTCTTTCTGACCATTAGAGCCAATAGAATCGAAGGGGAATCTCCACGCACACACTCATGTTAAAAAAAATATGGCGTCTTCGCGCATTCAGTTTTGCTCCAGAGTGAAGCTGTCTCTAGGTCTGACATCTCAAAACCGAAAAGCAGATGTATTGCTCATGGATTATCATAAATCATTCAAAGTGACACAGACACATTGGATTAACCTATGGATTAATTTCAGCATCGTTTTTATCATTTTAATGCCATTGAAGACCACTTTTGACCAGACAACCACACAGGTGAGCCATTTTGCCGTTTTCAGCTAACTAGCTCCATATGTTTTGTTGTGTGTTCTTGTTATTATCTCCGAGAGTTCGTATGATTGAGTGATAATGAGGGCAACCATCGATTCTGTGTCCCCTCACAATGTGAAACGATGGGTTGAGATGTGCAGCAAAGATAAATAATAAGGTTTTGTGAGTGAATTTCGGTGCAGTCATCTGTTAGCATTTTTCGCTCGTTGCTAATTCAGAGGCTCAGCGTTAGCATTGTGGGTTTTTAAAAAAAAAAAATGATCAGTTAGATCAGTTTCTTTCTGTTACATGGATATAAAACATTCATAGTTTATTAAATGAACATGCCCTCAGACACTGTTTTCTGTAAGATATTGCAGGAGGCCCCGGAACCAGGGTCTCTCGGGCTTAATTAAAAAGTGAATACAAAAGTACAATAGGTTTAATGACTTGGACTTCAATGCTATGAATGTCACATGATTGAGATGTGTATAGATTTATATTTCTAGAAACCCATTTTATTTTTGTGTGTGTGGTCCATTTATAGACTTCTGACACGTCATTACTGGTGCAGCACGCCTCCCTGGCTGTTTTTAAACCTGCTCAAAATGTGAAAATCAATATGGTACCAATGTACTAATGTGAAAATCCTGACCCATTACATTAACATACATATATTTTTTCCATCATGCGTCGCTGAAATTAAACACCCGTTCAAGCATTCAGAGACGCCAGACTGGAAACGCTATTTAACTCTTTTTACAAGTGGAAAGCGGCTAAGTGCCCGCCACCTGTTTTGTCTAAGAAGCTGACATCTTAACCCAAGTCTGTCGTGAGACATCCAATATTTTCCACTTTTCTCTACAGATGATGACAGCTTCACAAAGAAGGAGGTCCACGGGCACAAGCTTAGACTTTTATTGAGTGGATGAAGCTTGATGTACTTGAAATTCTGTAAATTTCACCTTGAATTGTAAGAGAAAGTCCTTATTGACAGGAGCACTAAATGAGCTGATTAATTCAGCTTATTTAGTGCTCCTGTCAGAAACAGAGAATTTCAACAGCTCAAAAATGACCAATAGATGCTTCACATGCGCTATTGCGCTTTTACTTGCTGAACATACGTTCCCTAAATGTAGCCTATTTCTGAGAATGTGTATAAATGACAAACAAGACTTTTACAACAAAATGTTCCTGCTCTGCTTCACATAAATGTCACATTAGTAACCTGGGCATCACCAAGAATCTAAAAAATGTCTGACATATTTACCCGTTCGCTCATCTGATTCATGCAACCTGAACTCAACATAGTAATGTTTGGGACATCATCCTGAAGGCAGCTTCATGTTAGTTTGCTAGGTTGATGTGGTCACAAATGATCCGCATTTCAGTCTGTTCGTGTTAGCTCAGCATTACAACACAGTTCACAAAGTCAAGGGCAGCGGGGCAGAAAGAAATACTAATGAGATGTGTAGAACACTGAATTAAATAATCATTAAAAATGTATTAGTTCAATTAACTGCTCGACCATAACGGCGGCGTACATTGAAGCTTCAACGCTTCTGCCCATTCAATTTGAATGGGGTGACGTCGCGCTTTGCCGAACTGCATTGTGGTTCCGTCGCTTCGCTTTGCTCGCTTCAAAAGTTGAGCAATGTTCAACTTTTGAAGCTTCGAAGGAAGTGTCAGCCAATCAAATCATATGCCAGTACAAGCTCTAGCCCAGGGGTGGCCAACCAGCCAGAGGTTAAGAGCCACATTGTTTCTCTGTTACTGCAAAGAGCCACATCAAACACACAGTCACTGATACCGCTTGTTTCAGTTTTTTGTTTTCTGGAGACAAGATTTCAACCACGTCACTGATGCATTTTTGTGGTATTGGGATATATTTTTTAAATCCTCTGGAGCAGAGAGAGGAGCTGTGGATTATTGTTATTGATTAATGCATCAGTGTTTCTTAGGGTCAAAAACACTAAACCCACAACTTAAAATGAAAGCGTTTAGTTTATGTAATAAAAGAGCACAGTTCAATGTGAAAAGTGACAGTAGTTATAGATTATTTGCAATTTGGTGCAACATATATAATTAAAATAATATATATATATATTTTTTTAAACACCTTGAATTTCAGGGGGGGCGCGGGGCTCCGTTGGCGGGGCTCCGTTGGCGGGGCTCCGTTGGCGGGGCGCAGCGCCCCTCGAAGACAATGGTAGGGCAAACACTGGATAGTGTTTAATCAACACCCCTCAAAGGTGATTGGTTCACTGCATCGCAGGTATTATTGTGATTGGCTCTTGGGCCACATCAAAATTAGACGCGCTGTCATCCTCTCATATTGACACCTGACACCACACATACACACCGGGAGCCGGGACGAAAGTAACACGGGACGAAAGTAACACGGGACGAAAGTAACACGGGACGAAAGTAACACGGGACGAAAGTAACACGGGACGAAAGTAACGGAGCGATTTTATCCGAGCCCAAACAACTTTGACCGGCCAAATTACGTCAGAATTATCAGCATTCAATACTTAACAGAACTACTACATATCAGGTTTAACTGTCAGGAGTAGCTAGTGTTGTCACGATACCAACATGTTGGTTTCGATACCAAGTCAAGAATTGCGATTCCGATTATTTTTCGATACTTTTCTTAAAAAGAGGGAAACAGTCTTAAATGTAATTAGTGTGCTTTATTTCACACCAGAACCATAACCATAACACAAACTTTTAAACAATGAGAACAATAAATAAAATAAATGACAAGAATTCGTATTAAATAAAATTAATACATGTCTCACAGACAGGCCTCGTGGTGTCCGTAGGCTTGCCCTCACTGTCAGAGATATAGCTCAAATACTTCCAAATTTAGCTTCTGGCGTCTTTTTTGTCAACAAGCCGAGGCGCAGCGGCAGTTGCACTCCCACTTGCAGCCATGCTTCTCGTTTTCTCACATGCTCTGGCAGCTAGCGCGTGGTCGCGTGCACGAGAGAGGGGAGGCACTTAGAGCGTGCTTGAGAGGGGCGGGACTGCAGGCACGGCTGCAGTGCAGGGAGTGGAAGCAGAGCACTGAACACACACAGCTCTTATTAAAACGGTGCTTTCTCACCGGAGTACTTTTCCCCGTCATTCTTAAAGTACCGATACTAATGAAACGGAGGAACCGTAACGTTTTTAACGGCAGAGTATCGCGTTATAGCTTTCAAGTATCGGTACACCGTACAACACTAGTCAGGAGTCAGTGTCTCTCCCCCAAACTCACACATATAAAATTCGATATGAACTGAAGAGCCGCATGAAACTAGGCAAAGAGCCGCATGCGGCTCGAGAGCCGCGGGTTGGCCACCCCTGCTCTAGCCAATCAAACCACATGCTTGTGTGTCCGGGGCGGGAGATTCATGTGATTTGGTCGAGTTTCAGACACGCCCACCGGCAAGCTTCAATGTATGCCGCCGTGTGGACGCTGCGTACGTGGCAGAACTGTCTGCCACTGAGACGGTAGCTCCGATTGGTTGACTGAAAGCCAATCGCAATGCTGGTTGATTACAGCCAATTGCAAAATGACAGTCTATTCCACAGAAAACCCAAAGGAGTGTGTAGGCATATCATTTAATTAAGATGTCTTACAATGTATAGCAACTGAACATCCCGTCTGAATGGTGTGAGGCAAACAGACAATTATTCAGATTTATGAGAGGGGCTGGCCTAAATGTTGCATAGCAACTGTCTCTCATTCAATAATTTATGTTTCCTTTATAACTTATATTTTTGTAGTTCTGCAAATTACTTGGTGGGTACTAATAATAGTTCCAAATAAAACTATGGACCTAACCTAAATTAGTTGATAACCTCAGTGATCAACAAATAAATAACCATTTCTGTCCATACTGTGGTATTTATTATTTAGCCAATACATTTTTTTCTATTGAAAGAAAAGAAAATTAATATATATTTATAATAAGAACTGCTTTTGGGAACAGAGATAAAATGCTTAAGGGAATATAGGCCTTAATGCTTAAAAAAAATCCACTATTTTAATACGCAGGCTAAGGATTGACTTCACCGTCACAATGCTACTGTCTGACTACTGTCAAGTGGCAACATGCCAGTACAGCTTTTAGTTTTTTTTAACAATATGCCACAGGAAAATATGGGAAAGCGGACTGGGCTGCGTCACAGATTAGCAAACATTCTGCTGGAGCATTATGGAGGACAGCATTGTCAAACTCAGCTCGGGGTTGAGTTATTCTTTCACCCAACAACAGAGGACATTGTCATTGTGCACAAACCCACTGATGCAGAGACGCACATGCAGCCATGCACATGCAGCCATGCATATGCAGAACTGAAACACACATGCAAATGTACCTACACACAATTAAGCACATTGCACAAACATGCACTCGCAAAACTTTAGGCAAGACAATGTCATGAGCTAATAATCCTAATAATGTTGCTGGCTGTATGCTTGGAGGGGGATTTGATTAGAAATTAGTGGGTGTGCAATGCTTCTCAATCTTCGCTTTTAATTAAATTGCTAAGTTACTATTTCTTATAAATGACTGCAAGGGCCAGTGTTCTGCCCAGCACACATTATAAAGCACGAAGGAAAAACAAGGTTGATTGAGTGAAATTAATCATCTGGACGCAGGTCTTGTGAATGCAACCTTTTAGAGAACATCTGTGCCAACTCTGTTTCATTTGTATTCACCTTGAGAGGGTGGAATGAGCATTCAAGTGTTTTCAGAGCGCCCAGCTGTGTCCAAAACTAAGAGTGTGTCACACGCCAACCCTAACCGAGAGCTGCTCAGTCCAAACAAATGGTTGTGTTACCCTTTTGTACTGGATTGGTGCTGTTCCGAGCACACAATACAAATAAGATCTGACCTTAAACCATCTCGACTCGACAAATATCAAACTGGTCTCCGGGCCCTCGGCCAGGTAGCCTGTCCATTCTGGCATTTCATCACCAGAAGTTTGAGTTTTCACTTGACTGGAACTTTCCCAGGCAGCAGGAGAATAAACTCACAACAGTCTAGTTGTCTTTTAAAAACTCTCCTGCAAAACCAAACTCAAGTTCATATTTATGCAGTCAGTTGGCATTCTTTTCAACATAGTTTACATTTACTCAGCAAGGGCAGTTCCATTAATGGAACCGGGTTGATGTTGTAAAGAGCTGAGACAGTGATAAAAGAGGTGTTACAAATATTATAATGTTTCGGTAATGCACGTTGGTTGAGAAGTTTGAAATGTAGTTATTACATATTTCAATATAACCCTAATCTGACCTTTGAAATTCCAATTCGATATGTGAATATTTCCCTCTATCAACACGTTACAAAGAAGCTCAGTACCTCAAGGCCTCAACATAGTCGTTACAAAAAAGTACTGTACGTGAATAATCATTACAGTAAGGTGACCTTTTCAACTTGGAAGTGGAATCTGACGATGAATGTTTTAGTTGATGAAAGATTTGTGAGAAGGACAAAAGACACAGACCCATGTCACTGTTGTTGTGCATGATGAAAGGAGGCTGGGCCACCTCTGTGGGTTATATTGCCGTAGAAATCTCAGCTGACATGACAGTCAGACAAATATACAACAAAAAGTTCCAGTTTACGCTCTAAAAGGCAGCTAGTAGGGTTGCCATTTGGTAAATACAAAGCACACATGCCCTTTAAATGTTGTAAATACTCTATGGAAATTATGTGTGAGCTTCTCTACGGATAGCTGTGAAGTGTTTTTTAGTTATCAAAGTATTTAAAGTGCAAATAAACCAAACATAAAACAAAATGCAAACTCCACATGAGTACTAATTAAAAGTCTAAAGTGACTTTTCTCCTCGGCTGCTGCCTGGAACTAACACCCTCAGCTGTGCCAGGCTTTAGTCTCCCCTTCACATTTAGGAAGCAGACGCATGCTGGTGGTCGAGCTCTGATGCCAGTGGCTGTGTGAGAGAAAGTAGATATGCACCGCTGATGCCAACACCTCCACTGTGTTTATGAGTTTTGGTCTGTGAACATTTCTTATAGGCGTTGCCCATGGTTGATACTTGTCTGAATGGGCTACGTTTCTTCAGAGTTTACCCTAAACAGCAGGGGGACGCTGCTACAAACAGAACACCTCAAATACATATGTCACCTGTGCCGCTTGAGATAAATGTCACATATCCCCCTGAAGACAATGTGTGTTTACTGGGTAACTTTGTGAAAGTCATCGGAGCCCAGGCAGAAAGGTTGGTGGTGGGGTTAGGTGGTATGCGGGGTCTTCTCAGCAGACTGCACACCTGAGATGAGCTCCCCGAGCCTACAGTGGAGTCAGGCGAGTAATCTTTGCATTTCCTCAACAAAAATTCTCCCCACTCTCCCTTCTTTCTTTCTTTCATTCCTCCTCCTCTTCCATATTCCATTTGTTTTTCTATTTCTCCATCTTTCTCCAGGGATAAAAACAACCTATTAGGTGAGTGGACTGCCCCAACCATGCTGGTTGTGTCCAGTATGCTCCAATGCTTGTATGGCTTTTGTGTCCTTGTAAAGTTGAAATCTAGGTTTAACTCTCATATATAACACTGTTTTCTAACCTGCACTTCAGCAAGCTGCATTTGATAACAAAACAATGTTTGTATTGGAGATAGATGGGAACAATGGGTAGGAACACTACTTTAGTAACATAATGCTAGTCGTCGCCTCTAGCAACAAAGCCCATTCTGTGAACTTAATAGGGCAATGGCATATTACTGTTTGGCATCTCATTGTATACTATCTTACTGCTAAGGGAGGCTTTATGTTTATCAAGCTTACAGAGTGAACCACTATAGCCTACAAAGATATCTCGATTGCAATTCATGCCATTATCATTTGTCTATGTCACATAACAATGATATCTCCACATGCTAAGCCAGTTGCTAACTCTGTGGAATAATAAGTTGTAGAAGGGGGGCATTCCTGCTAATGTCTTGTCCTGTCATTAGTATGTATTAGATGCCTTGCCTGCATTATCAAACCCATTTGAAAGTTTCTGGGTAAGGAAAAAGTCTGACACATCTAAGTGAACACACCGTGAAGATTATCGAGCTAATACTGCTGAACTTCTTTCCGATTTTTTGCTGAGAGGTCGTGCCGCATCTGCTGCTGTTTTGGATACGAGTTCCCTTCTTGTTGCAATTAAGCCTTCTCATTAGAGAGAAACATCCGCTATTGACTAACTTCCTGGTAACATCTGCTGTGTTTACCTTCGGCCTCATTGATAATGCATTTCTCCCTATTTCAGGGCTGATGTGCAGAACAACACAGACATTTGCCTCGTGGCATTTATTCCTGTCATATTAAAAAGGGTTCTAAAACTCCATTCACTTGGACACTACTATACACAAATCAATTTGCTCCCAAATAACTGAGGGCAGTGGATGTTTCGTGTGGGCAAATATTACTGTTTCAATCAGAGACCTCTCTCAAATAATCAACGCATGGTACTGCAGCTCTGAGCGACAGTGTCACACTTTACCAAGAATAAACAGGCAAGTTCCTTCATTTGAGATAGGACCCAGAAGATGTTGAAAATGTATCTATTACATGTACATGTTTATGAACATTTTTGAACTGCAAAAGCATTAATACAAAACTCACATGTTTGATCAAAGCTTTTACAGAAAGGTGCACATGTAAACCTCATACAAAAGCTTTTTTAAATTATGAATAGTTGTTTAGAAACAAAAAACATTTGTATTGACTGTTGGCTAATGCTCTGGACATAAATGCTGACTTTTGTGACACTTGAGTCAAATGAGCAGTGTGGGATGCCTGAACTACTTTTTTACTCTTTAATCCCGTCCATTACATTTCCACTGTCAGACTATTAGAGAGGTGGCTAACAATCCAGCATAGATGAAGTATGGAGAGCAGGGAGGTGGAAAAGTTAGAGAGGCAGGAAACAGGTGGCAGGTACAGTAAGGAATGAAAGCGCAGAAGACGAGAGGGAGGAAGGTGGGTACGGTGGAAGATAAGGTTGGTGGGGGGCTGGGGGTAATGCTGAGAGACAACAGCATGGGAGGGGTGTTCGCGGAAGAGGGTTTGGAGATTAGTGATAGGAACAGACAGACAATTTCAGTGAAAAGGACAGGTGGGGAGGAGGGGAGTATAGGTTTGGGGAGAGGGTGGAGGAGGGGGAGAGGCGTGCATGTGGTGCCCCCTCTAGCGTGGCAGGGAGCTGGGCGGCTGCACTGCGATTATGCATGTAGGAGCCGGGCTGTCAGGCTCCGGGTCCTGCATCTGTGCCGCTAAGCTTTATCTTGAAGCGCCGGTGATTAATGGAGCCGGTGCCGCGTTCTGCATGGAGGAGGTGGACGAGGGATGATCAATCTTAATGAGCTATCCGCCGTCCCTATATTAACTGTTGGGGGATATAATGTATGGGGCTCCTGGCGGGGCTCCTCTCTTTTAAAATACGATAACGAGGGAGAGAAAGAACGAGGGCGAGCAGCTTTCCTTCCTCCGCTTACGACACACTGCCGCTGCTCACCTCAAGTTTTCTCTCCTCCTCCTCATCTTCCTCCTCCCCCCTCCTCTCTCTCCCGAGTGCCGAGGCCGTACTAAAAACATCTCAATGAAAGCCATCCTTAGTGAATTTGATGAGACAGCGTCAGGTCGCTCTGCTACATGTGCACAGCTCTAAAATGAGATGTTTGAGTCAATTAGGGATGGGAATTTGAACGCAAATGTATATTCGAATATTCGACCCCACAAAAAACGGTTAACCGAAATGTACATATCCTATAAAAAAAAGAATTGGGTAAAAAAAAAAAAGATTCTAAACATTTTCTAAAAATGTTCAAGAACTTTTGGAAATAAATAAATACATGTTCAAATAATTGTAGAAACCAAGTCGAATTTGTCAAATGTATTGAACTGGTGATCACAGTTTGACAGCTATAGGCCTACAGCTTTCATGTGCGGGATTCACAATCAGGCCAGCTGTAGAGAAGACCCTCTCAGCTGGAACGGAGGTTGCGGGTATAGCAAGGTATAGCATGTATATAAGTTTAATTTGGCATAGTCTGCACTCAACACCGCACTCACTAACCTGGTCGAAATATTTCCACACATTACTCCTTTTTGACGCCATGTCTGTTGTGTAGGACTCTTCTTAGAGTGTAAATAATTACCGGACTATTACTGGTCAAATATGTTGAATACCGGCTAAACTAAATCTCTCCTGTCAAAATGTCTACAGTATGTACTTTGCCGCCACACACTTTTGCCAAGCAGCGCTTGGCCACTCATGTGTCGCAAGTGTTGACAGGGGGCGGGGGTAGGGTGACCAGATCCCAACAAACCAAATGTGGGACAAGGAGTATGGTTGTGTGGGACAATGTGGGACACCCTCTCAACAGCACCCCCCAACCCCCGGAAGAAAAAAAACGTAACAAATATATAACAACTGAGCAGAAAGTGAAGTCAAAATGCAGTTTTTTAATAAAGAAAAGTAAACTAAGGCAGCAGGCATTATTCACTTCAAGTGTTTAGAAATGCATCTTCTTAATTCAACTAGTCAGTATTACCTGTACAAGTAGGCACAACATAAATTAATAGATAAAATAAAACCAACACTGGCCAGGAGGGAACAGAAACATAATACATCAAATAAAATAGCTTTCAGTTTTGTCCATCACAGCAACAGAAGGTGGGCCCCCACACACTGAACCACTGGTGTCTTTGACTCAGTCAAACAACTCTCCACAGAGGCAGGGGCAAGCACATCTGTTATTATGGACGCTGCTTTTGTACGACTACATGACATTTTCCTTACTATCTCAGAGTCTGGAAAAAAGGTCGGCGCTAGCTTGTTACCAGTCATTTGACCGGTATGAATGGGAGTGTTGCACTGTATGGTAAACACTGGTTATTTCTGCTGCTGTTACCTTGTCTGAGTGGCCATATTTTTTTGGTTTGAGTAGGAATGTCTCCATAGAGTGGGATGTCTCTTTTTGAGCGACACGTTTCTTGTGAGAATCGCATTCTCTGTGTCTTTTGACGTCGTATTCACTGCCATGTGAAATTTAAAAATTACTCTTGCAAAGATTGCAAAACTCTCTGAGAGTCGCCCTGCACTGGCTTCCCAGTCTTCCCAGTCTTTGTTGTATGTGCATCTTCTTTTCTTCTTAGCTGTAGTTTCAGTTTCCTCCATTTTCCATAACCCGCTGCGTCGCCTGCATTCGTTGTTGTTGTTTGGCGGGGTGGGGGTGGGGGGGGGGGGTGTGAGTGAGTTACTCTCATTGGTTAACACTTGACCAGCACCCGCCGTGTGTTACAGTTTGATTGACAGCAAACACAGCTCCCTGATGATAGCCTTCTCTGCTTTCTCAACAGCCATTGGATGAATCTGATTTTAAAGAAAAGCGTTTTAGCCAATCAAAATGAAATATGTGGGACATCGTCTCAATTTGCAGGACGCACCAAAAGTCGTGAAAATGCTGTGCAGTCCCGCGCAAAGCGGGACATCTGGTCACCCTAGGCGGGGGAGCACGCTCATGAACTGTTAGCGCTGGAAACCTCGCAACGGCTGCGGAGCGCATTTGCGCCGCATTTGGGCATTTGATGAGGTTTGAGTCTGCGTGATCTGCGTGTAGGGAGGGGCAGCAGCCATATCTTCAGCTAGAACTAGCTAGATCTGATGGATTTGGACATAAACGCGAGTGAAGTATAACCGGACGCGAGAGAGAGAGAGTGATCAGCACCTGCAGCTCTGCCCGCTGTGAGGACCGGTGAGCGGAGCAAAACACACCTTTAGACGTCACCCAACACATTTAGCTATGGCACTGTCGTATACATTGAATTATTCAATTTGATAATATGTAATCAACTTAGGCATCCCTCCCAAAAAAAAAATAAAAAAGAATAACTCATTCGAATACCTGAATAATTATTCGACACCTGAATAATTTCGAATATTCGATTAATCGTTCCCATCCCTAGAGTCAATATCATTAATATGTAGGCCCCATATAGACTTGTGTGCCAAAGATACCCATAAGCATATCTCCTTGGTAATGCAATCTTTTAGGCGAATTACCTGCACAAACTGCGTCCACAGTGATTAGAATATATTTCAACCTCATAAATTATTTGCAACTTCAACAGCTCTTATGAATTCGTAAAAACAGATTCTACTGTAGCTACCTAGAATTAAGGAATGCTGTAGGAGTGATGTTAAATAATAACACACTTTAAAATCCATGCATTAAATATTCCAAGTTAAGCCTGTTTGTAATCATAATATCCGCAAGTTCTGCTTTAGCTAATCCTGATGTGGATAGCTTTAAGATAATCTCCCTGGCCTGCAGTGACTTTAATTAATTTACCACTGCTAACACCGCAGACGATGGTCAGAGTCAGCATATTGGAAATTAAAATTAAAAAGGAGAACAAAAAACGTCTTAAAGCAGAATCGGTATTATAATTGTCGCAGGGAAAGACATACTTTTGTATGATTTGCAGTGAGGATGTGGTGTGCGAAAGAGAGGCAGGGACAGAGAAAGATGGAGATGAAGGAAAGGGGTGTTTAATGAATGTGCTTGCTGTGATTAATGGTCTCAGCGTGGCTATCACAAACTGGCTCTGTTTTTAATAACTGGTTTGAACCGCTTGTCAAGCTATAGTATATTCCTGTAGTTAAATCCGAAAGAATATTTAAGTATAAGTATCTCCGAGGTTAGAGATCTGCTATCACATCTACAAACATCAGGATCAAATCCAGTAAACGGGTAAACGACATAAAATGATATAACAATAAATCAGCAAGTCTATTCCAAAATAACCTTTGATGATGTTTGATAAGAGTTGTGACGGGAGGCTAATTTCTCCCTTAAATCAACAGCACCTGCACACACAGCTTGCCCTTGTAAGCAGTCACTATCTTACTCATTTGGTGATCCATAATGTCCACACTTAAAGGTAATATCAGGGTAATACGTGGACAGCAATGCCACAGTGCATATACGCTTTGTCCAAAAGTAAACACAATGAAAACATAATTGAAATCTTACGACGGCCACAGTTTGAATAATGCAGGTAAAACGGTCACAGCAGAGGAAAGGTGCGGATGTGCGGCTGCGTTGGTCTTGCCGTGGCAAAGTAAAGCACTGATCTTAACGCGGCAAGGCATCTTAATTGCATTTACTAGCAGCTCTGGAGCAGCTTGGCCCCCAGATGATGGCTGATGTGAGCTGACTGGAAGATGAACTTCCTGGGAGGAGGATTACGTCCCTCACTTGAAGTGGGTGTGTTTGGTTCATACTTGAGTGCATTTACACATGTGATCATCTGACTGCATATGTGCATCTCCAGCGATGTGTGTGAGAGAGACGAAGAGGGGACCGGTAAAGGTCAGTCAGGTGGAAGGACGCATTAAAATGAAGTCTGAAGAGGTTGCGGGGGGGGGGGGGGGGCTAATGCTCAGAAAGACAGCTGGTGGCCAGACAGATCTGTCTCTGAATCCAAACTTAAATCTCAACGACCCCTTCCGAGACTTGTCGAGGCTTTGCTTCATCTGCTCATTATTTGCATTTACCAACCAGGACTGTGTTTCCATCAGCATCACAGTGCAGCCACCACCAGGCGTCTCAGTTTATGCTATGCTGAGAAAACTATCAAAAACATCATTTGAGTATTAACCGGCCGTTTTAATTTAAAACAGGCCGCAGATGTGGAAATAAGAACTTTCCTTTGATATTAATGTGTTTTTCAGTCGTGAGCTGCCTTTAAACGTTGCTCAATCACGTTTGCAGTGAGCGAGTGTATCCCTGCTGGGCTCGGCACTAGCTTCTCTCGGCTGATATTCATCAGGACAGCCATCGATTTGAATGACTCTGTCAATAGACACGTACCAACTCCGCTCTCAGCATCTCCCTCTCTCTCATCTTCACCCTCTCTCTGTATCCAGCGTCTCTTCTCTCGGCAACTGATCCTCTTTGTTTGCTGTATTGTCCATTTGTCCACAACACGAGTCATCCTGTATTCCCACATACCGGTAAATGTGTCGACAGTTGTGATTGCTGTTGCTTGAGCTACAGATACGATTATTTAAGTGTTTGAAAAACTTGGCGAGATTCTCTTTTCTGAAAAGACAATAAAATGCCAGCAAAAGTGGGTGGTGTGAAGGAAATGAACAATTGACAAGTAGGTTTGACTTGTACACCATGACAGGCAGGTATAATGGAGAGCCCCTGCTGTGGATGGAGAAACCAGGTTGGCAGATCACAGCCCGCTGACTGACATTTCACAGCAGGTGCTCAGGTTAAAGCTGCCTTCAAGCTGCTCTGCGTGTATCTTAGCACACACACACAAACATATGGCTCTTACACAGGCATACACAAACACATACTATATACTGTACACAGAAAACCCACACACTAATACCCACACAGAGAGTGAGGAGCACACAGTTGTTGATGTGCCCACTGATGCAGAGAGAAGACAAATTGCTCCCTTTGAAGGCACAGCCAAATAAAACACGGAGTGTGATTTCTGTCACTGTGGTGTTTGGCTTTAAGGCTGGGAGGCTGACATCTGACAAAACATCTATGCAGTCACACCCAAGAAGTTGTGCAGGCGTGTCAAACCGCACACACATTTGCACGCACACATGCATGCGCAGGCACGTACAGTACAGCAGTCTGTTGTAAAACTGGATTAAGGAGGAAGAGCTCTGTCAGCTCCTCCAAGATCCAGGCTTTTGCCATCAAAAAGCCACAAAACCTCCTCTGCACATCAGCGCAGACTAGCATCGTGTCTGGAGGCTCAACCTTTTCTTTGCTTTTTTTGTAATGCACAAACAAGCTTTCTTAAGCGGTGGCTTTAGTGTTTAAACTGTTTCTCTAAAAATCACTTCTGGAACCCCTCTGGCGTAGGATGCCGCATCAGGATTTGAACGTTGCAAGTAAGGTTGCGTGATTATTGTAAAAATCATGATTATATTATGACATGACCACATCTTGTTTTCATGAACACTGGAAGCTACATTCTTAATGTGGGTAATTGAATCGCAGTAGTTGCAAGTAAGTATTGTGACCACCACAGTAGTGAACACATCCTCACTAAATGCTTAAATCTGCAAAGGCATATTCATTTCTCCACCTCTGTGGGGGTTGATAACGCATCAGCTGTTCAAGCAAATCCTCCAACATGTCAGCAGCACAGTGTGCACCTCATTTATTCCACATTTTGGCTTTTACCCCAGAAGCCCTGACTAGGTTGGCCGAGTGGATTGGTGTACAGCCTGTGTATGCGTGCGCTACAAGGGTTTTTATTGCTCTTATACATTTCTTGAGGTAAAAATGAAGCCAATGTGTTTGTATGCAGCAAAAAGCACAAGAAATACTCCATGTCTGTCTGTGTGAGCTGGTCCTGGGATTTGCCGCTTCCTTTTATGCCAGATGCACGCGTTGCTCAACATCTCTGCCCTTGGGATCAGATTTACCAACCCTCTTATCCTCACTTCAGCCATTAGAGGGCTGCAGAGACGCTCACCTCTAACCTACAGCTGCTTTATTCTATTTTCACAACATATTTGTATTTTGCGTAGGCAAAGAAGTGACAAACAGAAGGTTAAGCAAAGTGTACCAGAAGTGAGCCAGAATGCAGTTTGCAAGAGCTAACCCTCCGTATTTGACCAGTATGCCACTACAGCAGCACACTATAGCCACATTGTAATGAAGTGTTAATTGATTTAAAAACAGAGTGCATTGGATTAGTGACGGCCTGGGATTTATGACATCTCCGAGTTAACGAGAAAGCAGGGAGGGATAGCAAGAAAAAAAGACAGGAAGTGGCAGAGATAAAGAAAGACAGAGAAGCACAGACAGATGGACAGCAGTGGGCAGTGTCTAGAGGGGCAGGGCAATGGGGGTGCGGGGGGGGAGTTGTGATTACGGCTGCTAAGTTAAAGGTACTGTAGGGTAGGTAAGAATGGAAAAACCAGCTCGAGTGCGCTAGAATTTGAAAGTACACAGCCGAAAAAAATCTGCCCCTTCCTTCAGACTTCCTCACAGAGCCCCTCCTCCAACACACAGGAACCAACATGACCAATGAGGGCACGAGATAAGTTTGTGCACGAGATGGAAGGCTGACAGGCAGGTAGGCCATCCAGTTATATGCTTTTAACAGCGCCACGGCTTCCACAGCATGACATTTTTTTTATGTAATTATTGTCAAAGCATTTCATGTATTCTTTGCTATCGGGATGTTAAGAGCATTCCATGGAATATAACAACAAGTGTTTCTGAAGTGAATGACCAACCCCACCTTTAAGTGTTCCTGTCAGGGGAGAAAATGGTGAAGAGATGCCACAGCCTCTAATTGTCAATCAATTGTTCAATGTGTTCCCCATCTTCACTGTTCTTGCGACTTGCTAATGTCTATTCAATGCAGGGATGGAAAAAAACAACGAAAAACAAGATGTAAGCGTCAAGAAGCGCATATTGTGTCTAGAAATGTACACAGGGATGCTTTCCCCTCTGCCTTTGAAATACAGCAGCTGACAAAGTGTAAACATACCAACTGAATGTATTAACTTTCCCATAACATGAATCACAGGGACAGCTATTGCATTTTAACAATCCTACAGGGTTGCCTCCTCTATATAAAAGGCTCTGTATAAATACTTTGATTCAAGTTAAACTCTAGCTTCTTTGGCCTGTAAGACGAAGGTCAGTGCATTTTGACATGCACTTGTTTAATGAATCGCAACATTCTATTCGACAAAGAAGCTAAAAAGCTCTCATTCGATATAGGCCGGACCGAGCATACGAGCCTGTCTAATTATCCATTTCCAATTCTACTTGCAGTCTCATTTCAATGTATCCCAGGCAGTCCCCGACATAATTGCTTTTTTGCAATCTACAAGTTCATTTGCACACATTTTGATGATCAAAATGAGTCAGGAAAAGGAAAACAATCTAAACCTAAATTAAATGTGAAAATTGGTCGGGGAATTGCGAACATCTGTTTCTGATGCCCTGCGTCATAAAACCCCAAGGTGAAACCAAACACCACTTTACGGCTCGCAGACTCAGGTGTGAGTTGGAGCTGTGAAGCACCTTCACAAACGCAGCGCAAGTCAACAAGGCTTCAAACGACTTCGAGAGTGATGCGAGGGCAGGCACTGAAAGCTCTTCCTGCCTTGTGTTTAGTGGGCCTAGTGAGTATTGCAACAGAGAGCGGAGGAACGACAAACCTGACACACTTTTAACCAATTTCAGAGCACAACAGTGCTGCAGCTGTATCGTCATTTCAGATCTGTACAACATGTTCTTTCCAAAGAATCCACTGTAGGCTGTATTACAGGATTTTAGAAGCAGCTATCTCACTGATGCTTTAGGAGCACCTCTGCTTCTCTCCGGCCCTGGAGCAGATTTGAAGCCAATTGTGACTGTTTGCAAGTTGTATTTTAACAAACCTATCTTGAGTGTGTGCTGCCTTGTTTTGCTGGCATCTGTAACTGCCCTGTTAGAGGTAGGGCAGAGACCTCTGCATTTCCCAGCACAACCCTGCTTAAGGGTAGGTCATAAAGAATAGAGAGCTAAGTGTCCATTGATTCTTGGCTAAGATTCACTTGTGAGCTTAGGTTGCCAGCTAAATTTTTTTTGCTGTTATTTCACAGAAAGTCATGACAGGTGCCATATCTGCAAGAGAGAGATAAAAAAAAACAAAAAAAACACGTTTGTGCAGATCAGCCGAGGCCATCTGTTCTTACCTTTAGGATGTCCCGGGTCGCTGAACTCGTACTTCCCCATCCCGACGGTGCGCAGCATCTGCACCCCGTTAGGACCGTCCTGATTGTCTCCGGCTGTGGCCTGGGCGTGTGCTGCTGCCGCCTGTCCGTTAGTCAAAGGCAGGGCGGGGTGCTGGAGGAGGCCGGGGTGAGAGGTTAAGTGGCCGTTGCCCATGAGGCTGTGAGGGTTTGGATGAATAACGTGGTTGGCCTGGGCCGCGAGGGCAGACGGTATGGAGGGATACGGAGGCTGCCCAGGCATGTTGAGCACCATGGAGGGCGGCTGCTGGGTGGAGTGCGGCGTCAGCTGGAAGTGGGCGGTCATTAGAGGGTGTTGCGGGAGAATTGGTGCTTGCATGGATGGGGTTACCCCTATGATGGGTGACTGCGCAGTCACGCTGTGGTTGAAGGAGGGAGGTTGGGCGAGGGCGTAGGTGTGGGGCAGGAGGCTGGGCTGGCTCACCGCTGCTACTGATGTAGCCCAGACAGGACCTTTAGACAACACAAGATAAAAGGGAGAGATTAATCCATTGTTTATTCAGCTTTCATATAAATCGTTGTTTGTACTGTAGCTATAATATATTATTTACAAGTCATAGACGGAGATTTCTAAGGAAGATCAAATGGAGACCGAAAACAGCATGAGAAGACGGATTCCAGCTTGAGCCCTCCAGACCACACCTGTCAGTGTGCTGCTTCGCTTCAGTCCAAGTTTGTTTTTGACTTAATATCAATCAAAGATATCTGCAGCGATGTACAGATTTGTGCCCAAGATCAACATCATAATACGATTAGGAGGTTTACTTTTCTACACAAAAATGAATGCTTTTCTGAATGTGACAACATAGAATCGACAGAATAATCTGTGTAGGAGTGTACCCTAACACGCTGAGTCAATTGTTTCTTAACCCTGAGAGTGTAGATTCTGAGGGTGAGCTCGGCCATTTTGGCCCTGAACGCTGCCTCCCTCGCTCACTCATTTGCTCCGACTCCTTCATCTGTAGCTCCTCCCGCCATGGTCCAAACTCCAAAAATAGCATCCCACTCTGCCAAAGAGCCAAAGGCTAAATCACAGCAGGCAAAAAGCAATGAAAAAAACGTCCACATTATTCATGAAACTGGCCCTGCTGATATAATAGTTTGGGGTGAAAGGGATGGAGACAGGCAGGGAGAAGAAAAGAACCAAAGATAAAAGGGTGGGGATGGAAGACTCCAGAGGACAGTTCATTATCCACATGTCATTGAGCTTTTACCAACACTTATTACTAATTTCCCTTATTTTGTGGATCATCTTGATAAAAGGATTCAAATTAAATGGCTTAGTATAAGAACTCTACATTTTACTGTATGAATTTTTAAGTTCTCATTCATAACACTCCGTTCGATGTCTCACTATGGGATGCGCCTCATCGCGGAGCAAACAGAAGCATCAATCTCATTACGCCAATCCTGATTGGCTGGTGATCTTGACGTCAGCGTCAGGGAATTACCCCCTATAAGTAGCTTGCGCCACAACGCATGCGTCATTCAAACACCTCTTCCCGCGCTTCAGAGCACATCTCTACAGTAGCCGGGCAAGCTTCACTGTCCACAGACTGAACCCAAATACCCATTTCGGTCGACGGGCGCTCGCCGGCTACTCCTTCTGCTTCGCAGGAAGATGGTAATACTAACGCCAGTTAGTATTAAAATCGACCTCGCCCTTCTCTTCCCCGGAAAGTAAGGTAGGTCCGATTTTTTTAAGCTAGCAGTACACCTGTTGCTAGCTCGCTCCCTCTCTACCGACACCACGGTAGCGAGGAAGTGTTTTTCTTTTCTCTCCTCCACGGAGGGGAAAAGGATTAAAAAGGAGCATACTGCCACACCAGTCAGTATTCTCCGGGAATAAAAGACCCACACTGTCCTTTTCCCCGGATTAAGGACAAGGTGGTTTTATCTTTTCTCCCGTCCCACCTGTCGAGAGCGGGCCCTCTCCACGCCACGAGGCGGCCAAGATGGACGACCCTCTCCCTCACACCAGAGGAGTCAGGGACTCGGTGGCTCGACTCTGCGGCTGCGGGTTGAAGATATCGGGCACAGACACACACCAGGTCTGTTCGTCCTGCCTCGGGCTGGAACACGCCCGAGGCGCTATCGACAACCCCGGCTCGTGCGGACATTGCGTCCGCTTCACTGTTAAGAGCCTCCGCCGACGGTCGGAACAGGACCCCCCCATGTCCACGGACCCGCCGACCGGCAGTCAGGATACGGGGGCGTCCGCCACAGAGAGTGAGCCCCTCTCCGTGTTGGTCTGGGGCTCACTATCTGCTATGGCTATAGAACCAGAATCCCGCGCCCTGGCAGGCCGGGACCTGGTGACGGAAAGACACGCGGGAACGGTTTCCAGCGCTCCACCAAGCTGGGGCTCCCGGTTAGACCTCACCATGGTCTCACCCGCGGAGGATGTCCTCGGGCCTGACGAAGAGGAGGACGAAGAGGAGGACGAAGAGGAGGACGCCCTGGCGTTCCTCCTGTCCGAATCGGATGAACAGGAAGAGGACACCTACATGTCACCGGCTCAGACTGCAAAGCCTGAGGCAAGTGCTGTTCTCCCGGGCGATAGCACACCAGCTTCGCCCGGTCTGAGCATGGACCTGCAGGCCGTGTGTAAACGCGCTGCGGCCAGACTCAACGTCCCGTGGCCCGAAATGGCCAAAGAGACCTCCAGGTCCCGCTACAATCTTCCCCAAGCAGCGGGGAAAAAGAGACAACTCCTTCCAGTCTTCCCGGAGATGTTGGATGAGGTGTCGGTCTCGTGGAGAGACCGGCCCTTCAGCAACAAGGTCCCAATCCAGGGTGCCTCCTCCCTAGACTGTGACGGAATGCTCTGCATGCCGCCCATGGAACCGCTGGTAGCGGCTCACATTCTACCAAGGATGGGCCCGTCACCAAGCAGGAACCCCACGCTGCCAGCAAAGTCGGACCGTTTTCAGTCAGCAATGACGGCCGGCTGGGGCACCACCGTCACGCGCATGCGCAGTGCCGGCTGGGGTTGTAAGGGCTCCACCATCACACGCATGCGCAGTGCCGGCTGGAGCCGTAAGCGTGACATCTCAGCTGGCTCTAAGGAGCATACAGCAGGAGATACTCACGACATCTGCCTGGGCTTCTCAAAACAGTTATACTTTATCTGTTTTCACAAACCCAGGGAGAGTCAACCCATATTCTGGAGAGAGAGAACCTCTCTCTCCTAGAAAGAAGGGTTTTATCTATAATGAGCAGAGTCAGATTACGCAGACAAATGTCCTCGTAAAGCACCCGCTCAACATGGGGCTCATAATAAAGTACCCTAAAGTATTGGTTATTATGTAATGCGTAGTGGCACTACACCCGACTTTTCTAGTGCGGGACGCGCCTACGGGTGCTGTCCTTTCACGGAAGGTGGTCACCACGGACGCAGGTCAGACAGGCTGATAGGGTATTTACGAAGGTCGCCCGGTGAGAGGTCCCTAGAGCAGAGACCTCCAGCGGGCGCACGTAAATTACCCGGCGCTTTTAGCGGTGTTCCCCACCCTAAAACGCTTCCTGCCTTCTCTCAGAGGACACCATGTCCTCGTGAGGACAGACAACACGATATCGTGTATGAACCGCCAAGGGAGGTTGCGTTGTCTCCAGTCACACACACTGGCACACAAACTGATCCCTTGGAGCGGCAGACGTCTCCTCTCTCTGAGAGCGACACAGGTACCGGGAGTTATGCACCTCGGGACAGAATTACTGTCCAGAGGTACATCACTCTATGCAGACTGGACTCCTCATCCAAGGATCGGGAGTCCGCTGTGGGTGCGTTACGGCGGAGCCGCGTTAAATCTGTTCGCATAAAGAAAAAATGCTCAATGACAGCTGTTCTCTTTAATGCACGATTTAAACGCACTGTTAGGCGTGGACGCACTCGTACACGATTGACCTCCGGGTCCTCTGTACGCGTTCCCACCCCTGGCTCTGTTGCTCCTTCACTCTGGCCAGAGTTGGGGGTAACGCCACACACTTACTCTGATGTTTCCGCCCTAGCCCGCAACGTACGGGCTGGCGGAGGTATATCAGCTGTTGTGCGGGCAGCCATGGCAGCCCCCACCACGCAGGGACAGATTGTCTCAGGCGGGGGGGGGGGGGGGCGATCCTTCACCCACGCCCAGAGCGGGGGCACTATGGGCCTGACCCGTGAGTGGTACAATCTGAATACAGTGGGACTCCCTCAGAAGGTGATAAACACTATTCAGAGTGCGAGAGCTTCCTCCACCAGGTCTCTTTATGACTGTAAGTGGAGGGTGTTTGAGGAGTGGTGCCTTCAAGAAGGACACATCTCTTTTCAATGTCCTGTCGGGGTGATTTCATCATTTCTACAGGACTTGATCGATAAACACAGAGCTTTCTCCACGATCAAGGTGTACCTGGTTGCTATTGCTGCATGCCATGTGGGCTTTGAGGGTAAGACGGCTAGCCAACATCCTTTGGTCTGCCGTTTTATGAAGGGAGCTCGCAGGCTCCTCCCTGTCTCCAGGTCACTGGTGCCCTTATGGGACCTGGCAGTGGTTTTAAATGGGCTCAGAATGACCCCATTTGAACCCCTGGAAGGAGCTGACATGAAACATCTGTCACTCAAGACAGTGCTGTTACTGGCCCTGGCATCCGCCAAGCGGGTCAGCGATATTCATGCACTGTCTGTACATCCCTCATGCACTCAGTTCGCTTCAGGGCAAACGAGAGTGTTGTTGAAACCCAACCCTGCCTTTACACCAAAGGTGGTTGGTTCGTGTACCCCAATTGACATTGAGGCATTTCCTCCGCCGCTGGTTTCCTCCGGGGAGCAGCAGCAGGATCTGTTACTAAGCAACGGCTCTCCCACTGGATTGTGGAGGCAATTGCTGTGGGGCCCGTACAAGTCAGAGCTCGCAGGCACCCTCGGGTTCGCGAGTTTTCTCTTGACTCAGGGTCTGGAGACATCCTGGACAGAGCCCAGGATGTCTCCCTTTCAAGACATTGGTGCAAGCGGCGAGCTGTTAACTCGCTGCTCACTTGTGTCCGCCTTTTAACAGTCTGGGCGTTCTACTCCCAGGTTGACTCAAGCAGTGCTGGGCACCTGGTTGAGTCGGAGTCCTACCTGTTAAAATTCTGATCGGTTGGCGATTTTCGAGATAAGCTCGTCTGGCAATACGGGAGCTACAATATCCCATAGTGAGACATCGAACGGAGTGTTATGAATGAGAACTATAGGTTACTTACGCAACCCCAGTTCTCAGAGTAACATGAAGTGAGATGTCTCACCAGACGGCCCTCCTTGCTATGGTGAAGCGAGAAGAGGTGCTTATTTTGAATGACGCATGCGTTGTGGCGCAAGCTACTTATAGGGGGTGATTTCCCCTGACGCTGACGTCAAGATCACCAGCCAATCAGGATTGGCGTAATGAGATTGATGCTTCTGTTTGCTCCGCGATGAGGCGCATCCCATAGTGAGACATCTCACTTCATGTTACTCTGAGGCCTGGGGTTACATAAGTAACCTATAGTTACCCTCCGTCCTCCGATTTTATGTTTTTCGTCACTAACAATTTCTTTAACCTTTAACTAGCAAAATAAATAATTCATTTACTACTTGAGTAGGTCTCCCTTGAAAAAGAGATCAATGATCTCAATGGGATTTATCTGTATAAAT
This sequence comes from Pseudochaenichthys georgianus, assembly GCF_902827115.2. Taxonomy (NCBI): domain Eukaryota; kingdom Metazoa; phylum Chordata; class Actinopteri; order Perciformes; family Channichthyidae; genus Pseudochaenichthys; species Pseudochaenichthys georgianus. The sequence continues at coordinate 13,712,955 of NC_047526.1, forward strand.
AAAGGTTTGAAATTAAATGAAATGAATTTGTCAAAGAATTGGATTATCATGACCCAACGTTGGCCTACATTCAAAGGTCCTTCTGCAAAGTTGAACTAAATGTGCATTAATATTACATGGCTGGCTGCGTTGTATCTCATAATGAGTCTAAAAATGCAGTGTTACCTTTTAAAAATTCCATGTACTTTTTTTATATTCCACAATTTGCTGATGATGCAATGATGTCAAAACAAGAGCTATTTTCGCACAAAGAAAGTAAAGTAGAAACAAATCTTCCAAAGGACAAACTTTCTTGAAAAGACACAACAGTGTAGTTTCTGTTGAAAGGAAACGTTGATTAATTCTGCCACAGTTGGCAGACGAACTTTCTGGCAACACAGTTCAGTGAAGTGTGGAGAGGAGCTGGCTTCGTTGCAAATGCCAGTCCCAGTTTGAAATAGCGCACACATGCAAATCAATATGCAACACTATGCTCAGAATTGAGTGTCATATGCGACAGTGTGCTGGGTTTGTGACATCTCACTCTCAGTCAAGCTTTACTCCAAGCTGAAGTGTGGGTGTGGGAGCTGTGGTGGTGGGTGGGGGGAAGGGGGGCTCACGCACTATAATAAGACCTCCACAGCTTCATGGTCAATTCAGCCTGCCCCTCAGTGCACAGCTGGGGGTTGTGGTCACACAGCAGGGGGGCACACCGCCGCGGTGCTCCATTCACTCATATCACAACAGCATGCTTCCATCATAAGAGATCCCCACTCCTAGAGAAGCATCCCTCCTGAGTCAAACTGATTAATAATTCATTCACGAAGCAATCTATATGTAAGATATGCAAATTCCAATAAGATGGCACAGGCAGTAACAGGAGGGCAGAAACATGTTTTGATGCTTTTGCTACCACAGAGTAGCAGCTGTCTACAATCTGGATTTGGTGAGCAGGAATTTCCAGTGGAACATGCTCCGTGCCAGTATTATTCTTAAATGAGACACATTTGTGATGAGCAGGAGGAAGAGGCCAGCAGAGCGAGGGAAGGAAATTAACTGCTCTAGGGCAGAGCCATTCTGGGTGAGTTCATTACAATAAGTAAAAAACTTCAACAATGGTTTAACCCGTTGATGTCAGGCGTGCACACTGCTCTGCTGTGCCACTGTTGTTCTGTATACGTCGTAAAAGGGGCATGAATAGAATAAGGTCGACATCTAAATTAGATCTGGTGAAGATCATTTGGAGGACTTTTCCTTTCATAGGTTTAATTTAGACTAAATCAGCTTCCTTTAGTGACACTATAACATTAACAGGGGCAATAAAATGAGAGCATAGTGAAGGTGGTGGGGGACTGGAAGCCTGTGAGTGTGTACACTTTGCCCTCTTTTTCTTACTCCTTGATATCAAACTTACATTTCTATAATTATATACAGTAAATTGTTGAACTGGTGTATGTAAAGATGGTGTTATTGAATGTTAATTATGCATGATTGTATATGTAAAGTATGCTGTTTTGGAGGCAAGTGTATGTTTTATGTAGGGTAAAAGCAGCAACTATGTCTCATTAGCATTAGATGCTAGTGTAGCTGGCCAGATCTGTCTGGGGTGTAACACATAAGTGTGTGTGCAAGCGATTGGTCCGTGTACATGCATCTGCTGCTGTGCAATGATGAAAAACTGACATCAGGTGGTGTGGGTGCTCGTGTATGTCAGTACATAGGCACACCTGTATGTGAATGTTGTGTGTGTGTGTGTGATTCATTACCAGTGGGCTCGCTGTCTCGATGTTGCTTGGCAGGGGGCTCATCTGTATCCCAGGGTGTGAGCTGGTTGATGGGTGTCTGCCCCCACCTCACCCCTGGGGCCAGCAGCAGTCCTGGGGTCTGGTTATCTCCGGGAGACAGACCTGATACCTAAAAAACAGCATAACACACAACATAACTCATTAGAGTGTAGTACCAGATAAAAAAAGGAGTTTCCAAGACAACACAACATTGGACAATGTGGAGGAGGTGGCAGAGAAGGAGGACAAGGAGAAAGCTGGACTGTATCCTTAAGAACCCCTCCCACCCCCTCCTTGCAGAGCTAGTGAAGACTCATCCCTCCTCGGCACAGCACTAAGCGCCTCGGACAGTCCTTTGTGCCTGTAGCCTTCAGGCTGCACAACCAAGGGCTAACCATGCAGCCAGTTCAAAGTAACCCGTACTGTACTTACATCAAATCTGCACTGTTTGTACAAATGAAATTGACCTGTACTCAAATCAGCACACATACTGTACATGTACATATATTTAATAACCCAAACATGGATATATGTTTATTAATATGATAAACGTTTTACCTTGTTGTGATATCCCGTTTTAACAGTTACTTATACAATGTTATTTTTAATTGTATTATCCTCTCGTGAATTTGTATGTCAAGTTTTTTACTCTCACTCTGTTGCAGCTTTAAACTCCTGAATTTCCCCATCGGGATAAATAAAGGTCCGTCTTATCTTAATAAGGCCCAAAACTATTTGCGCCACTTGATCAATAAATTCCAACCAGTGCAGCTTTGGTAAAAAAAAAAAATATTTGTTATAGCTTGAATGAAAAAAGCAACAAATCACAGTCATCAATCTGTTTGAAAGGTCCTGAAGAGAGCTGTGATGAAGGAGCACGGTATATTATTAGCAGTAAGTGAGTGCTGATTTCAGGCTATACTGTATATAATGGGAATGAGGGCGAAAAAAATATCTTGTTCACGGCCTCAAGAGTGTTTGCAGAAAGACCAGTATTTCTCCTTTTTATATACTAATAACAGTTAACGTTCTAGTGTAGGCTACATTCAAATTCAGATCCTTCCCCGTGACTTTGTATATCTTAATTTTGCAATGAATTAAACATTGTGTTCAGTCAAGTGAAATAATAGTATTCTGAACACAAATACAACAAATAGAGTAAATACAATGAAATCATTTTTGCAGGCATGAGAGAAGAGAAAAATGTAATTTCAAAAAAGAAAATGAAAAGCTGGGAGACAATGTGTGTGTGGGGTTGGGCAAATCCAATGCAACTTCACCAGACCAAACTAAGAGCTCCCTAAGCCGTGCTATGCCCCCACAACTTTTTATATTTGCTCTGGTAGGGGGGTAAGGAATGTTATCAGGTAAGCCCAGGCTGATGAAAACACTGGGTCAATCACCACTGGACCCCTGAGCAATATTGGCCTCTCCCTGTCTGCAGCTTGGACGCTAGGGCTAACCACCAGGCAGGGAGAGGGCAGAGCCAAGCCTGATTCCCCACCTCGACCCAGCAGGCCTCCTGAGTTAATGGAAAAGACCTGGTCACCAGGCCCCTCCTGTGTCCCCTCCATCCCTCCCTCCATCCTTCAATGCCATTATCCTCCCTGACCTGACGTCCACTTTATCAAGCATGCCATCGTGCATTTCGACAGCTGTGTCGACAACGCCCGACCACGACAAAAAAGCAAACCAAACATTTCAGTTGGTGGCAAATTCATGTTCAGCTTTACATATCGCATCGATCCCGTTGCAGGAAAATCAACCTCCCTGCTGTAAGATGGATTTATCACAGCTTTACAGAGCCTTTAACACTTAAAGACATTACATGGTGTTGATGCAGCCAAACATCTGCTCCGTAATAAACAACTTCACAATAGCAGACAGGTTCAATGAGTGTCACTGGCTTGATAAATTCATACTGAAAGTTATCTGACAGTTTGTAAGTGCTAGGGGCAAAAGGAAAAAAAACAGCGAAGGGAAACATCTCAAGGCAAAGTAGAAGACAGAGGGATGGAGTGAGAGAATGAAGCTGGGTTTAGGGCGAGAACGGCTGTCAAGACTTTTTGTCCAGCTCAACCTGTCGGCTTCAGACAAGACAAAACTGAAATGGTTTACTCAGAGAATGCCCTAAGCGCTCAATTCAATCCGAGAACCCTGGAGACTCGGGGATGGAAACATTCGGACCATTTTCAAGGTGAGGAGTTGTTTTCTATAACTCTCTATTTGTTTTAATGAGAGTTTTTTCCTCCTCGCTCTGTGCTTTACTGTATTCCTCTCCAGCCATGCTTTACCTTCCCCTACAGTATATAAAGGCTACTCCTCATTACCTCGCAGAGTTTACTCTTACTTTCCTTTGGCCCTGCACATGCCTTAATATTATTCCCTCATTAATACTCCCACCCATTTACTCAAAACAGGATAAAAAACTGGAAAGATCTCTCCTGCTGAAAGGTAATTCAGCTGTCACAGTCTTCGCATAGCGGGGGGGGGGAAAGTGTCTTAGTCAGCGCCATCACTGACAGCATATCAGCTGGGCTCAGGAACAATTCTGAGTTGGAAATGATCAAGGTTAGATGGGAAAGACACACACTGTGGAAACACAAGTGTGTAGGCACACACACACAGGTGTGCACATACACACACACACACACACACACACACACACACACACACACACACACACACACACACACACACACACACACACACACACACACACACACACACACACACACACACACACACACACACACACACACACACACACACACACACACACACACACACACTCACAGGAGCCAGGAGATATCAGACGGGATGTTTATTAAGATGGCAGACTTGCTGCAGGTAGGAAGGAAGGGACTGGAGCTTCTGGGACAGCGCCTGTCATTTTCTCTCAATTTTATTTGCTCTCCCCATTTCCAGTCCCCTCCTCCCTGGCCGCCCATTATCACCGGGCAGCAGATGGTTTCCTCTGACTCGACAAAAACCATGCTGGAGTGGAGGAGGGGAACCAGATAAATAATATTCAAGTCGTGCCAAGCCATTCTGTGTTTGTTGTCAAGCTGGCTGGGGAATTTATATTTTATTACTGAAGCAAACATTAGTGCATATGGAGCACATACTTCAAATGTGGAATATGGAACTTGCATACACTCTTCATTTGCATATGTTGATGAAAACACACATTACGATTATTCTTAAGCAGATGAACCTTGAGTTTTATGTCAGCACACATGCAATTAATAGCAGACATTTTCTTTTTTGAATGGGTTAACTGATAAAGTGTTTGATATATAAACGAAAGACAGTTTAAAATGGCCAATACAACATCCCAAAGCCAGGGATAAGAAGGCTATCCATCTGCTCCTCTTGAGCAATCACACATGCAGTTATATATAAGCAAACAAATGCATGCACAGAACGGCAAGGCGCTTTCCCCTCTCAAATGTCTGGCTGTTGCAAATATGCCAAATCAGTGTATTGTAGAGAGCAAGATAAAATCAAGATGCATCAGGCCTTAATATAATACTTTTGCTCTGTAGACAGCAGTTGGAGTCTGGCTGGCGTATAACTTATTTTCTTGGACATGGGGAACACTGACATCTGTCATTATGTGCTCCCTGCCATCTCGCAATAGTAAGCAGCATTAATGCCTACCAGAACATCCTGCCACTGGCCACCATCTGCTGTGCGTACATACTGTATAGGAGGGGCCATGTGGTGATCCAGGGCTCTCGGCTTTGATTGTTTTGAGTTATCCACAACATCCATATCCAAACAAACAGAAAACGTTTGCTTATGGCTTTGTGTTTGCCTTTGCATTTTGTTCAAGCCAGCCTTTGTCTGGGTGAGTTATTGCACCAGTAACACGGTTTAGGACACCAGGCATCCATATAAAACTACCACAATGGACATTCTCATAAGCTGCAGCTCTTTTGTTTTTGGCATGGACCAGTATACCTAAGCTTGAACGTGTAGTGGTCCCATTCAGATAAGAGAGGGCTTTCGTTTCCCCAGAGAAATCACTTTATTGCTCGACTCTGGGAGAAATAGAAAGTAAGAGCGAGAGAGAGGGATGAGTATGTCTATAACACCCAGGGCCCACTGGGGTAAACAACGTTTCAGCACACACTGATCAAGTCAACTAACTGCTTTGAGATTTAATAACATCTCCGAGCGAAAACAGCAGTGTAGTGTGAGGTTTTGAGAAAAGCAAGAGAAAAAGGAAAGGAGAATGAAGGGGAGATTGGGTCTTTAATGGCGAACGAGCCAGCACAAACACTCACATAAAACAGGCAGGTTACAATACGACAGTGAAAAGCTAATATAGTGAAATGTCACCAGCACAACTGCCATACACAATGAGAGGTGCAAGATGCAGGCCGATGCTATACTGGTTAATAATGTTATACCTTTTAAGGTTCAGTGTTTCTCTAGTAGAAAGTAACACTTTTAGAAAAAATAGCAGACGAAGAGGTTCACTGTTGAGTGAATTCACTCAGCTGGCATGACAATCAGGCCTCTTAATGGGCACTTGTTTTCCTGATAGGTTTATCTGTTAATCTATTCCAAATAGACGTACCAGGAATGTCCCTGTTTTCTGGTGGTCCAGTGTGGAGCCACCATTATGGTTTAATTTAAATGCATAACAAAAAAAAAACATCTCCTCAGACTGCACACTATCTCCGGGGAGATGCATGTATACAAATGTAATTATAAACCAAATTTCAATAACAGCAGTCACCGCCAAGTATTGCCATATTGTGTTTACCCGTAAAATAATATATTGCATTGTAAGCCATGAACAAATCATAGAAAAAAAACTATGTGTACTGTAGGAGAGGAAATGAAATTCAACTCCGACAGAATGGCTTTTTCTTCCCTTTGGCCAGGCATGGACAGATACAGCAAATTTGGCTGAAATGTAGAGGGTGATGGAAATAATGGCTTTCCTTCGGAGGAAAGGAGAAAAAAAATTGCAGTGAAAGATTGAGAGGCAAAATAAGACAAACCCATCCATCAAATATCCTCGTATCATTGCCTTTGACAGATAATTTTCAATTTTTCTAAAATGGAGGGGAAAAAAATATATTTTTCCTCCTCATGCTCCGTCCAAAAGATCCAACCAAGTGTGGTCTGACACTGACCAGCAGCGCTAAGGACAGTACAAAAGCGCACAACTAATTTTCTTTCGAACATTATTCACTTACTGTATCTCTTTTCCATGACAACGCTCTGACACCTAAATGTGAAGTGGATTTGTTCTGGGTTTCCGTCATAATGGTGCTGAATGCTGCAGCCGAACCACGGGGTGGCTGTGTCCAATCTATTAAACTGGAACATAGCAGAGCATCTCACGAGTAAACAAAGAGACTACTGCGCCATTTTTTTTGGCAGCCATCTTAGAACGGAGTGGTGCTCCAACATGCCGAACAGCGTAATGCGATTCAAGGGGAAGGTGCGTATTCAGTGTGATGCTGCAGACTGGGTTAGGGACAGAGAGAAATCGGGGTAATATTTCTTTTTCTACACAGGATCCATTGTATTTCACTTAAAAATGTGAACAGACAATGCGATTCGACATATCTATTGCATCGTAGAAGACAAAACGTTGCTTTTCTTGAACTTTAAAAAGTCAAACCTCTACTTGTAAATTAAGCTTATACTAAATGTATCCCTACGTAACTGACACTTTCAGGCAGAAACGACTATTAGCACAGCTCCTATCAAATCCCTTACTGCGGATACTGGTGGGCAATGCATTAAATGCATTCATACAATTCAAAACAATATCATAACAAATACTATCTTCATTCAGAGGATACAGAGAACTCAGTGAAATAAGATTATATTAAGTCGAATTTTTTGTTTAAATACCATTATAGGTACAAAAAAAACCTATAACATTATTTACCTGAAAGAAGTCAAAAAAAGGTTGACTAAGTTCATTTGTTTTTTCCAAGGCTTGCCAGCATTGAGAACACCTGCCACTTTCTTGAAGAAATACGGCAGTTTAAAACATGTCATATCTGAAATCACCATCTGCATCGAGGCAATATCACTTTAAACAAGAAAAATGTCTGCCATTACATAGAGTTGACTGTTCATGACTTGCAGTTTGCACACTCAAAATTGAAAATACAAACAAAGCAGCTCCTTCCAGACGCCAACGTTTAACACTGACCCCCGGCAGCACGAGAGACGAACATAATGAAAACACACAACACAGGCGCCTTGTGGGTACAGGCTATTGATGCACCACAGAAGGGGCTATGGATACAGACGCTATCATTTCAAGCCCCGGGCCAAACGACTGAAGGGGAACGGACTTCACTTCCAGTGAAATGTTCAGCTAAGACACTCCGACAGCTCGGCGAGCTCCTGCCTCGCCGCACACATTCAAGAAAAGAGAGGCATGATCAGAGGGGCGAGGCCGACAAGCTTCAGCGGAAAAGCAGAACTGGAAACTATCCCATGAGTGCTCAGAGGTTGCAGCGCTTGCCCTCCAAACCCGACCTCAAACCCTCTTTTACGTGTGTTTTCTTTTCTCTTGCCGACAAGGCAGCGGATTCGTGAACATGTTTTATTTGTGGGACTAAGCTGCGGTGGTGAGGCAGCTGAGAGAGGGGCACTAGTGCTTGGACATGCAAGCTGTGGAGACATCCTTATGTCATGGTAACACCTCCCAGAAGAGTATGTCAGAAAACCCTATTGCCCTCCGTTGGCACTGGCAGGCACAGTGAGAGACATAGGTCTCCAGCAGGCTGTGACCCTGCCTGATGTGTGGTCAGTGTTTGGGGAACAAATATCTACTGCCTGTCACAGCAGAAGCCTTGGAGACCAAGAGAGATGACTGTGTAGCTCTTGTCTGTGGTCAATTGAAGCAAAGTGACTGCTATGAGTAGCCTTGGGTGGGTGTGTGCGCACTGAGTGCATGTGTGGCTGTAATAATTTAACGTTAACTGGACGAACAGTCATTTAGCGCTAAAGAATCAATTGAATTTATATTGATATTGCAATATGAAGGGAAACAATATCTACTTTGCCAAGAGTGCTGTGTGGGGAGTTTTAAAATGAATTTTACAACACATACAATTTGCAAGTAAAATCGTTGATGTTCCGTCAGAAAAGCCAAAAATCCAGATGACCATATGGCAGGGCTGGAAATCTGGGAGACAATGCAGTGGATGCATACTTATAGTGGTTCAAGTTCCAACTTGGCATATTGTCTGAACAAAATAATTTCATAACCACCATGTTTAAACTGTAGACACAGCTCTGATATACTGAGCTTCAATATATTGCCTTGAAAAAAATTGTTTGTTAATGTTGTTGTCCACAGGAAGAGCTGGGACAAATGAATCTATTAAAATTCCAGATTTTGCAGTATATGTGAAAGGAATTTATGTAATTTTTCATTTCAAACCTTTATTTATCCAGGTGTATCCCATTTAGATCATTGATGTCTTTTTCAAGGGAGACCTGCTCAATAAGTTTGCGGTTGTGCCAGCATTATATATTTGAATGAATCTTTTTTTCTTCACCCTTTGTACCCCCAAGGACAAGTTAGATGCGGTGTTTGACATAATTCCTGAAAAGATTTACCATCAGTTTTAAAAGGAGAAACTATGCTTTTCAGTTATTTTCTCCTTTTGTTCACTTAAACTGTCCATAACCTTCTACCTCCACACTTTACTTGACACCCTTCTTCTCAAACAGTAGCTATCAAAAGTAAGTGGATTGGGTTGGCTGTGGCTCAGTAAATGGGTAGTTGCCCTCCAATTGGTAGGTCCTTGGTTCAATCCCCAGCCCCTGTATTGCTCCTGATGGTCCAGGGTGTGTGAATGTGTGTGAATGTAAGTCTTCCTTAGCAGATGGCACCTTGTATGGCAGCCCGTCTCTGTATGGATGCGTGTGAATGGCTGAATGCTTACTTATGTATGTCAAAGCACTTTAAGGATCCGTAAAGACTGGAAAGGGCTTTATAAATGCAGACTATCAACAACTTGTTGTTCATGAGACAATCGCTTCACACAGTGTTACAGGGTTAGGTTTCATCCAACTCAATGTCCAATAACAACAACTATATGTTTAAAAATGTTGTTTATAGGACTTCTGTTTGTCTTGATTTTATAGAAAAAGCATCCCTAGTCAAAAGCTGGATTCTTAAAAAGGTCTGAAGCTATTTTCATGATTTGATACTTATACACAGACTGATATGAATCTGACAGAGCAGTAAGATGGATGCTCCTATCCCATGGATCCTCATATTGACTTTTGCTGGGCACAGACATCTGGCAGACAAAAAAGCAGCCTAGAGTCAATAGAGACCGCAAGTACAGAACAATCAGGTTTCTGGCGCACATCCACACTGGTCTGAGAAATGCCCAAATTTGAGCCCTGAAACTGCTTATTTCAAACCAGATGTTATTAAAGTAAACAAGGCTGTTTTGTGTTACATCCAATCTATATCTATAGGATTTAGTCTGCTCAAGTGCACATACTGAAGCGTTTATACTAGGGATGTAACGATATATCGAATATCACGGTAAATAAATGTCTCAATACCGTTGTGAGACTGACAAAATATACCGAGATATTTTTTTTTTTTAATAATCTTTTTTTTTTTTCTTTCAATCATTTTTTTTTTTTTAAACCTTTATTCAACCAGATGGTCCCATTGAGATCATCAATCTCTTTTTCAAGGGACACCTGTCCAACATGGCAGCAAGTATGTTACAACATGAACATAAAACAACAGATAACACAAAAGGACATTGTATTTACAGGGCTACATGTACATACCTAGAGACATTGCCAAGTACCAACAGTATATTTAGATCTCGCCCTGTCAATAAGCCTCACCTTCTTGGCAAAAACTGTATTGTTTTTGAAGTGGTGGAGAGACAATGCACAGTTTTACCCACTGCTGTTACCCATGGCCAAAGCATATCTCTCTGTCCCAGCAACATCAGTACCAAGCAAGAGAGTTGTTTCCTCAGACATTTCAATGATTTGTACGGCAAAGTTGGGTTTAGAAACTGTATAATTTCCTTTTTGGCAGGCATGCATAACACCGGAGCCTTGCTGCGGGGAAACTTTGGCGCTGTTCCGAGTTTGTTCTAATCCGTCAAAATGACGGACTGCTTTCAGATTTTTCAGTCATTGTTAAAAAAAATCTGTCATAGACGAAAAATATTCAGTTAACGCGACCTCTGGTTGACACTTTAATACTACTATCCTACTAAAATGCTGTACAAATCAGATTTATTATTTAATAAAGTAAAAAAACAAAACATTTTTTTCTTTATTTTTCAATATCGCGATAAATATCGTACCGTGGACTTTTTATCACGATATTATCGTACCGTGAGTTTTTGGTATTGTTACATCCATAGTTTATACAGTCACAGTGTGACATCACCTTAACACCTGGAAGGCAAACCATCTAATCAAGGCTTACAAGTGTGAGTAATTAAACTGAAAATGGAGGCAACGCCAATGGCCAGTATGTGCTGCAAATGTGCCTAATTAATGAAACAGTCCTGCAACATTATGAGAGCACAATGACCAATGTATCAGCTCCACTCAGATGAACTCTGGACACTGTAATGAATATTTCACCTTTCTTTGGGGGTTCCTAAAAATAGCCATATTAAGTGAGGTACAGCAGAGTCTGCATCAGCGCTGTCAAATCAAAACCCCTAGTGACTCCACTAAGGTATATAATTACCAGTGTGCCTAAGAGCCGCTTAATATCTCTTGTTTTTTGCAGCCTTTGTATTCACCAGAGAGCATTTACTAGTAAGAGGAATTAAATATCCTCTATTAGTCAATATTAAGGTTCACAATAAAACAAAATGTGTTATATTCTAATTCCAGATCTATTTTATGAGAGTTAGATGACTCAAGCAGGGATATGGACGCCTGACTTTATCCGTCAAAAAGACACATTAAAGCAGTGCACAGGCAGCCACATGTGGCAGTGATCCCACCTTTGAGGTTCCAGTCTTGCAGCTCCAGCACCGTTCCCCCAGGGTTTAAGAGGAGACAAAAAGACTGGTTTATTCCACAAGATGAAGTGGTCAGTGCAGCTCTGTTCCACTGCAAGCTCAGTGGGGACTCCACACAATGCAAGCATAAGATATACAGTGGAAAGACATGCTGGGAGACATGCAGGGATCATTAGAGACCTAGGAGTCCTAAAGAAACTGAGAAATAGCCATGAACTATAGACTGCGGCAGGTGTATAAACAGACGATCGCTTGAATAATGGGAGGATTTATTATGCAAAAGACCTTTCTGTGTGTTTAGAGACGCCTTTCAAATACCCGTGAATGAGTTTCTCTTGATTTGGATTTCGAATGTTTTTCAAATGCTAATGCTGTTCTATAGAGATGGCAAAAGTAATTTCAAGGTCCATATCCCGTGTCGAAGTAAAATTAGGATCTTTTTGAAGATTGGTTGATATCTCCATGCTTGTTTTACGGCACACAATTTGGTGGAGACGAAAAATGTTGAAAACATTCAGCAACTAGTTATAAAAGTGAAGTCTGCATAAATATCTCTGGACTATTATCCCCTTTGTATTTTTCTTTTTTAAATAGAAATAATGAAAATCTTGAAAAGAGGTCAAATCAATGTAGTTGTCAATGTTGTACTTCACACACACACACACACACACACACACACACACACACACACACACACACACACACACACACACACCACACACACACACCACACACACACACACACACACACACACACACACACACACACACACACACACACACACACACACCACACACACACACACACACACACACACACACACACCACACACACACACACACACACACACACACACACACTCTTTACTACCAGTACCTTGTTGTTTTTTTGGTTTTAAATGCATCCTACTTCAGAATCATACACTGGTGTTACATTCTAGTTTAAAAGTATTCAATCAAACAAACCCACAAGTCCTCCAACTTATATGACTAAATCAACAACAAACAGTACATGTGTCAAGAATAACTTCTTCCAGCTAGTTGGCATCCCTCTGAACTTCCCCATTGTTCCCCAGTCTTGAGAATAACAGTTCAGTGTCTATTTGATCAGTCACAGGTATCAGGGAAAGATTTGCTTTAGATATTTGTGTCAGGTACATGCACGCATATGATTTGCAAAAAACTAAAAAAAGTGGTTGAAATGCAATTAAGGGCCAATATTGATTCCCTCTGGCATTTATAAAATGATTCAATTTCTTTATTAGATTTACTTGTTTGTTTTGTGATAATGTGAGAGATGAAAGTGTTTCTGCTTCATGGATACAGACAAACCAGATACATATTCATGAGTTAGATGATTAATCACTTAGTTCACATTGCTAAAAAATGTTCCTGCAGCCAAATATAAAACTAGAATACCAATGTGCAAAGAGTTAGGGTTTGAAGTGTCTTCTTTCTCTCAGTCGTCTAACTTGTATAAAGAGACACATCAAACAACCCATGATCAAATAAATGCAAAACCAAGATCACCAATAGTTTATATGTTTCTTGGATCCAACAATCTTGGATATAGTAATATTAAAAAAAAAAGAACTTTTTCTAGGTTTGTACTTGAAGAAATTATGTCTCTGTTGACCCACACTCATACAATTGTGTCGTCAAATCAGTCAGTTGATTCTATCTGTACAGCTTGTAGAATCATGCAAATGCACCACTTCATATGTTTAACAGAAATGTGCTGGAAAGCTTCTCGAAAATAAGTCATCGGCATGAAATTAGCATAAAGAGGGAATATGAGACCTAAGAAATCTTAGTAGGCAAAGAACAAAACGACCAATAAGTCGTAATAAGAGGGGGTGGCACAACATTCTAGAAATGCAATATGCTATGTGTTCTTCTGTAGCAGCTGATGCAGTTTTGACTAAAGTCGTATCTAAAAGGTCCCCCTTCCTGACCACTAGTGTGCAGAACCTCTCCACCGTATCTGAATGAGGTAACGATGCCTCTGGAGACAGGTCTTAAAGACACATCTGTTGTCAGCAACAGCATCGGTGTTCTATACAGATTGCTATTTCCCTTACACAACCCTGCACACCAGTTCCCTGTGCACTCGTTGACAGGAGCTTGTAATCTGAAATAGTCTGCAGGGTTGAGCCGTTAAGTCCCTTGTAGGAATAGGATACAGTTATTGTGGAAAGGGGAAGACGAGGAGGAATAGTAGGGTACATATTCCCTCCAAAGCTTATTGAGCCGTCAGGTTTCAGTCCCCATCAGAAAAGCATTGATTTCCTGTCACATATTGCACTGCATGTGCTTCTACATGTGTCTTAGACAAGAGCGCTTCGCATTATGGAACCACTTCGGTGGTTAAGACCACATCAGGAAGCTCGCCTACATATTGATCTATGTTGACGCCAAGCATCGTCCCATATTTAAATTGATCCATAACATAGTATTGAATTCACACATGGAAACTATAGGTTACTTATGTAACCCCAGACCTCAGAGTAACATGAAGTGAGATGTCTCACTATGGGATGCGCCTCATCGCGGAGCAAACAGAAGCATCAATCTCATTACGCCAATCCTGATTGGCTGGTGATCTTGACGTCAACGTCAGGGGAAATCGCCCCCTATAAGTAGCCTGCGCCACGACGCATGCGTCATTCAATATAAGCACCTCTTCTCGCTTCACCATAGCAAGGAGGGCCGTCTGGTGAGACATCTCACTTCATGTTACTCTCAGAACTGGGGTTGCGTAAGTAACCTATAGTTCTCATTCATAACACTCCGTTCGATGTCTCACTATGGGATATTGTAGCTTCCGTATTGCCAGACGAGCTTTTCTCGAAGATCACCGATCAACCAGAATTTAACAGGTGGAGTCCCGACTCAACAAGGTGCCCAGCACTGCTCGGGCCACACTTGGAGCGGAGACGTCTAGCCTGTAAAAGCAGACAAAAGTGAGCGGCGAGGACCAGCTCGCCGCTGCACAGATGTCTTGGATGGAAACACCCTTGAACAAAGCCCAGGATGTAGCCAGGCCCCGAGTCGAGTGAGCCCGCAGACCCGAAGGTGCTTGCAGATTCTGACTCGTATAGGCCAAAGCAATTGCCTCAACGATCCAGAGGGAGAGCCGTTGCTTAGTAACAGGTTTACCCTTGTGAGGATTAGCCCAGGACACGAAGAGTTGGTCATTAAGACGAAGGTCTTTTGATCTGTCCATATATGTGCGTAAAGCCCGGACTGGACACAACAGATCCTGCTGCTGCTCCCCGGAGGAAACCAGCTGCGGAGGAAATGCCTCAATGTCAATTGGGGTACACGAACCAACCACCTTTGGTGTAAAGGCAGGGTTGGGTTTCAACAACACTCTCGTTTGCCCTGGGGCGAACTGAGTGCATGAGGGATGTACAGACAGTGCATGAATATCACTGACCCGCTTGGCGGATGCCAGGGCCAGTAACAGCACTGTCTTGAGTGACAGATGTTTCATGTCAGCTCCCTCCAGGGGTTCAAATGGGGTCATTTTGGCCCATTTAAAACCACTGCCAGGTCCCATAAGGGCACCAGTGACCTGGAGACAGGGAGGAGTCTGCGAGTTCCCTTCATAAAACGGCAGACCAAAGGATGTTGGCTAGCCGTCTTACCCTCAAAGCCCACATGGCATGCAGCAATAGCAGCCAGGTACACCTTGATCGTGGAGAAAGCTCTGTGTTTTTCGATCAAGTCCTGTAGAAATGATAAAATCACCCCGACAGGACATTGAAAAGAGATGTGTCCTTCTTGAAGGCACCACTCCTCAAACACCCTCCACTTACAGTCGTAAAGAGACCTGGTGGAAGAAGCTCTCGCACTCTGAATAGTGTTTATCACCTTCTGAGGGAGTCCCACTGTATTCAGATTGTACCACTCACGGGTCAGGCCCATAGTGCTCCGCACTCTGGGCGTGGGTAAAGGATCGCCCCCCCCCGCCTGAGACAATCTGTCCCTGCGTGGTGGGGGCTGCCATGGCTGCCCGCACAACAGCTGATATATCTCCGCCAGCCCGTACGTTGCGGGCTAGGGCGGAAACATCAGAGTAAGTGTGTGGCGTTGCTCCTTCACTCTGGGCAGAGTTGGGGGTAACAGAGCCAGGGGTGGGAACACGCACAGAGGACCCGGAGGTCGATCGTGTACGAGTGCGTCCCCGCCTAACAGTGCGTTTAAATCGTGCATTAAAGAAAACAGCTGTCATTGAGCATTTTCTCTTTTCGGAACAGACTTAACGCGGCTCCGCCGTAACGCACCCACAGCGGAGTCCCTATCCTTGGATGAGGAGTCCAGTCTGCATAGAGTGATGTACCTCTGGACAGTAGTTCTGTCCCGAGGTGCATAACTCCCGGTACCTGTGTCGCTCTCAGAGAGAGGAGACGTCTGCCGCTCCAAGGGATCAGTTTGTGTGCCAGTGTGTGTGACTGGAGACAACGCAACCTCCCTTGGCGGTTCATACACGATATCGTGGTGTCTGTCCTCACGAGGACATGGTGTCCTCTGAGAGAAGGCAGGAAGTGTTTTAGGGTGGGGAACACCGCTAAAAGCTCCGGGTAGTTTACGTGTGCCCACTGGAGGTCTCTGCTCTAGGGACCTCTCACCGGGCGACCTTCGTAAATACCCTATCAGCCTGTCTGACCTGCGTCCGTGGTGACCACCTTCCGTGAAAAGACAGCACCCGTAGGCGCGTCCCGCACTAGAAAAGTCGGGTGTAGTGCCACTACGCATTACATAATAACCAATACGGGTTTAGTTTCATTATGAGGCCCATGTTGAGTGGGTGCTTTACGAGGACATTTTTCCCCGTAATCTGACTCCGCTCGGTGGGCATTATAGATAAAACCCTTCTTTCTAGGAGAGAGAGAACCTCTCTCTCCAGAATATGGGTTGACTCTCCCTGGGTTTGTGAAAACAGATAAAGTATAACTGTTTTGAGAAGCCCAGGCAGATGTCGTGAGTATCTCCTGCTGTATGCTCCTTAGAGCCAGCTGAGATGTCACGCTTACGGCTCCGGCCGGCACTGCGCATGCGCGTGACGGAGGTGCCCTTACAGCTCCAGCCGGCACTGCGCATGACGGTGGTGCCTTCACAGCTCCAGTCGGCACTGCGCCTGCCGGTGGTGCCCTTACAGCTCTAGCCGGCACTGCGCATGACGGTGGTGCCTTCACAGCTCCAGTCGGCACTGCGCCTGCCGGTGGTGCCCTTACAGCTCTAGCCGGCACTGCGCATGCGCGTGACGGTGGAGCCTTCACGACCCCAGCCGGCACTGCGCATGTGCGTGGCGGTGGTGTCTTCACGGACCCGTCAATAATCCGCCTCTTGAGAGATGCTGTAGCTGCTCTCAAAAGGGGAAGAATTGGCGGGCTGTCCGTTACAGCTCTAGCCGGCACTGCGCATGCGCGTGACGGTGGAGCCTTCACGACTCCAGCCGGCACTGCGCATGCGCGTGGCGGTGGTGCCTTCACAGACCCGTTTATTATCCGCCTTTTGAGAGAGGCCGTAGCTGCTCTCAGAAGGGGATTTATAGTTAACGGACTGTTTATTGTTTATTTCATTTTTTTTTTAGCTGCGCCCTTGGCCGAAGCCTGGATGCGTCAGCGGAAAATGGTTTATTTAAACAACAAAGATGTGACATGTGTTTTATGCGGATTTGAGGATGATGTTGAGGCATCGCTCGAGGCAGCGGGGACACGTTTAGAGCCGGGGAAAGAACTTCCAGCTCTGTCACAGAGGGGAGAAGGAGGGGCTGTCAGGCCGCTCGCTTCTTCTTCCTCGACTGCTGGCCGAAATTCTGGGTTGGCTGCGCCTGGGCTGCAGCCGGAACCGGAGATTTTCTAGGCCAACTCGCCCTCGTCTCCTGCCTGGGCTGGGGACTCGGGGTGGGCTGCGACCTCTGCTGTCCTGGTACTTTAAACCTAGCAGGGTTCGGTGCAGCTTGGGCGAAGGGCCGCTGTTGCGAAGGCAGCGGCTGGACCCTTCGAGGGAGACAGAGGTGGAGGGCCTCGTCTTCCTTCTTTTTCGACTCACACTTCCTCTGCATGGAAGCGAGAGCGGAGCCGAAAATCCCCTCGGGAACGATGGGCATGTCAAGCACATCTTCCTTTTCCCGTTCTGGGAGGTTGGTGAGGTTGAGCCATCTAGCTCTTTCCTGCACCACCATGATCCCCATTACGTTGCCCGTGGCCTGGACGGTGCAGCGTTGGACACGGAGACAAATGTCTGTGACCGCGGCTATCTCGTCCAGAGTGGCCGGTCCGGGATTGCTCGACAGATCCTCACAGAGCTCCGCTTGGTATGCGGTTAGCATCGAGGAAACGTTCAGAGCCCTGGCGGACAATGCTGCAGCTCTGTAGGACTGTTCAGTCATGGTTGACTGGAATCGGTCCGTTTTTGCTGGCAGCGTGGGGTTCCTGCTTGGTGACGGGCCCATCCTCGGTAGGAGGTGGGCTGCCACCAGCGGTTCCATGGGCGGTATGCGGAGCAGGCCGAGCCTCTCCATGCCGTCACAGTCTAGGGAGGAGGCACCCTGGATTGGGGCCTTGTTGCTAAAGGGCCGGTCTCTCCACGAGACCGACACCTCATCCAATATCTCCGGGAAGATCGGAAGGAGTTGACTCTTCGTCCTCGTTGTTTGGGGGAAATGTTTCCCCTCGTAACGGGACCTGGAGGTCTCCTTGGCCATTTCGGGCCACGGGATGTCTAGCTTGGACGCGGCACGCTGACACACGGCCTGCAGGTCCATGCTTAGACAGGGCGAAGCTGGTGTGCTATCGCTCCCGGCTTTGCAGCCTGAGCCGATGACATGAAGATGTCGTCTTCCTGCTCATCCGAGTCAGACAGGAGGAACTCAGAGGTATCCTCTTCGTCCTCCATGTAGTCTATCTCTAGGATATCTTCCGCGGGTGAAACCATGGTGAGGTCCAGCCGGGAGCCCCAGCTTGGTAAAGCGTGGGGCCCCGTTCCCGGGTCTCTTGCCGCCACCGGGTCTCGGCCTGATATGGCGCGGGATTCCGGTTCTGCGGCTGTCGATGAGCCCAAGACCGACCCAGTGAGGGGCTCCATCTCTGCGGCGGACGCCCCCGTGTCTTGATTGCCAGCCGGCAAACCAGTGGACATGAGGGGGTCCTGTCCCGACAGGCTAGCTTGTTGTGCTAACCTTCGGCGGAGGCTCTTCATAGTGAAGCGGGCACAATGCCCGCACGAGCCGGGGTTGTCAATGGCCTCCTGGGCGTGTTCCAGCCCGAGGCAGGATGAACAGATCTGGTGTGAGTCTGTGCCTGACACTTTCAACCTGCAGCCGCAGAGCCGAGCCTCCGAGTTCCTGACTCCTCTGGTGTGAGGGAGAGAGGCGTCCATCTTATTCGCTGCGTGGCGTGAAGAGGACCCGCTCGTAACGGGTACGTCGAGAGAAAAAATAGTTCCCAACCTGTCTTTAATCCGTAGAAAAAGGACGGTGTGGGTCTTTTTTTCTCAAAGAATATTACCTGGTGTGGTAATATCCTTTTAATCCTTTTTCTCCTTCGTGGAAAAGAAAAAAGTCCGTCCTCGCTACCGTGGTGTCTGCAGTGAAGGAAAACAAGCTAGCAGCAGGTGTGTTGCTAGCTTGAACAATCAAAACCTTAACTTAATTCCTGAGGAAGAATGGCGAGGTTGATTATAATACTAACTGGTGTGTTAGTACTATACTCTTCTGCGAGGCAGAATAGGGTAGCCGGCTAACGCCCGTCGACCGAAATTAGCTTTGGTTCAGTCTGTGGACTGTTAAGCTAGCCCGGCTACCATTAGAGATGTGCTCTGAAGCGAGAAGAGGTGTTTGAATGACGCATGCGTCGTAGCGCAAGCTACTTATAGGGGGTGAATTCCCTGACGTTGACGTCAAGATCACCAGCCAATCAGGATTGGCGTAATGAGATTGATGTTTCTGTTTGCTCCGCGATGAGGCGCATCCCATAGTGAGACATCGAACGGAGTGTTATGAATGAGAACTACCACATTTTAAATTGACGGGGCCCCGGAAGAGCCATGCCAAGCTGTGACACAAAGACTGCAATAAGTGCCAATACATCTGGATATGTACGTTTAACATTTCCCTTTTGTCATATATTGTCTGTGAATTTTGAAGAGCCAACTTGAAATTATATTTTGGCATTAGCATTTCAGTGACCTTTCCAGCACTCAATTCAGTTGTCAAAACTCTACTGCCTGGGAAGCAATGTGCTAAAAGTAGCATTTACATTCAAACCATCCGATGAAATTGAGGTATTCAACTTTTTTCCACTATTACTGAACACAAGCCACAAATGTAGCTAAATAATGCTTCAGAATATGCCAGAAACTGTAACCTATACACATTACAGCTTATCAGAGGAGCGGTTGTAAAATATTTGTATTATTCCTAAGAGAGGAGACAATAAATAGGATGTGTTTTCCATAGAGGCCGGGCTTCATAATGGAGATATACAATGTGCATGCAGAGGACATTGCTTGCGAGAACAGTCACAATCTCTTGGCCATGCCCAGACATTAGAGAGAGTCATTAGGCTCATTTAAACAAGGCCATTAAGCCGATGAAATGAGGCAGTATATTTGAGTGCAGAAACAGAAACAAATGTCCGCCTTTTTCTCATTGGTACACAATCTCTCCTGAGTCAAGTATGCTATAACTCTGGCTGGAAAGAAGGGCCCGGGTTTTTGGGTGCAAAGTCTCCGGCTGCAGGGAGTTCACAACATCCTCTGTCACTGTCAAATAAACTTTAATACCAGCAATTACTGGAACAACAACTCCAACTCCAGTAAGTGCTTAGAGCAGAACTTAATAATGCAGCCATTAGGAAGCTTTAATTTGACCGTTTTATTTGTTTACCTTAAGAAGATATTATTCAACCTAGGGTTACTTATCAGAGGCAAAGAAAAACCTATTGACGAACAGCTCTCTGGCAAACATAGTGCCTCTACACACACATAATAACTGTGTGTACAGTATGCAATTTCAAGAAACGTGCAGGGGATTCTTTACCTGGTGCATTTGCACATTTTATAAAGAATTTCTACAAGTGAATACAATGGTGGGTTTTTGAACAATACGTACCAATTGCAGTGCAAAAACTAATTTTAGAAAACCAACAATTCCAAAGGAAACCACAAAATGCATAGTTGATACCTGCTTTTCATAACTCTCATCGGGTGAGAACCAGAGGGGCGTAAGTGACATTTGACCAACTTTACAGGAGAGCCAAAACAAAAAACTACCATACTTTGTCTTGACTTTGTTTATTAAATTCAATCTTTAATATGAAAACTTCATAAACATGTGGATGACAATATACTTAATGAACAATATTTTGACTTTCATTGAAAAAAATATTCTTCTATCTTTTTTTTATTCGGAAGAAAGTCACATGCGCCTTTTTGGAACTAAGATTTTATCTCATATAAACTAAGAAAAAGGGCGTATCTGATCAAAATAGGAAAAAGGCTTTACATTTATGAGTTCAAAAGTAACAGTAATCAATTGTTATAATAACAATATTATATGAAAATATCCTTATATCATATTAGTTCATTGAATGTAATAATTAAAAAAAAACAAACATTAATAACCATTTTGCCAAATAGTTAATTGTTTAGCCATTTCCCCAAATAACCAATTGAAAATAGGCTACAGAGTCCATTGTGATCATATCAAATATCAATATCACATTAGTTCACTGAATAACAATACATTACATTAAACCTGGCCTAATAACTGTTTTGCAAATCAAAAACTACTTTAGAACATTGTATAGCAATATAATTATATACAACAACAGCATATTTTATGCAGATCATGTACGTTTCAGATTGATTTGAAAGGACATATAGCCTACTCTGCCTGAATGACTTGCAAAGACTAGAAGTCCACATAGGAGTGAGGGATACTCCCATTTGTGTGAGTACGTCTTTCTTTTTCACAGCAGTGATCCCGACCTGTGTGCATCTTCTTTGGTTCAATTGCATGAGCACCTCTGGTCTCCTGCTTTCCAACTTGCAGCTTGGTCGGACAGCTCATATTTGAACTGAGTCCTTTTCGGATCCTCTTTTGTGTAGCACAGCCATTTCATTTTCTGCCAACTAACTGTTTGTCCCTCTGTGTCTTTGGTTCTGTTTCGGACCGTGTGTTGTAGGGCTGTGCAATTCATCGTATTTTAATCTCGATTACGATTTTGGCTTGCAACGAGGTCCACAATTTCCCCGCAGCGAGGCCCGCCCCCCGCCCCCCTGTTGACAGTTCACGAGCGTGCCCCCTCGACTTCATCCACCATATCACAGTCATCAATTAAGGACGCGCTTTACAGTGCCACGGCCTACTCAACCAGCTCGCAAGGACACAAAGATATAACACATGCCATCACATTCTACATAGCTAAAGACAATGTGCCCAGTTAGCACGGTTAGCAACCAGGGGTTTAAGCAACTGGCTAGTGGCTAACACTATGGACAAACGTTACGCCATGCCATCTCGGCATCATTTCACCAAATCTGCACTGCCTGCCCTATATGACAAATGCCGTGGGGAATTTAAAAAAGATGTGGCTTTAGCTGAATACTTTGCAGTTGAGTCATACTTAAAGTTCAGGGTAATCAACTGTTAAAAAGATACTGTTCAAATTTTTTTTTTTTTTTTTTTTTTAAGTTCAATATGTTTTCAAAGTCAATGAATAATCGTATTTAATAATCGTGATATCAATATTGACCAACATAATCGTGATTATGATTTTTGCCATAATCGAGCAGCGTGTTGTGAGAAGGACTTGAAATCCAGAAAGTCACTGTGCCCAAGCTCAATCACCTTCTATGGCATGTTCCTCCTTGCCATCCTCACAACAGTATAGTACCCCTCCAAACTGTACAAAGGCCCTTTTTTTCTGTCGGTCTCAATGGCTGCATGAATACTGTCACATTCCATCTTGCTGTGTCCAGACTCAATGAATGGAGATGGGCAAGTTGTTGACTGCATGGAGACACATGGCACTAAAACCAGCATTCCTGTTCTGCCCACCACATGTGTCAGAGTACAGCACCACATGCTCAGTACCTGAAAGAGTTGACAGATACTGGAACATGCGTGCTGATCTCTGATGAGTTGAATTCTCTGTTGAAGATGGATCTGTAGAAACTAAGTTTCCTTTGTCATTCAGCATTGACTTTGAATCCTGGATTATTTCATTCTCTTCATCAAGCTCTTCTGCATCTTGAAATAAGCTTAGTAACACTCAGGGGCGGCGGGTGCTGTAGGCTAGGGAAGGCTATGCCTTCCCAAATATTTGTGTCACTGCATCCTGGTAAAATAAAAATATAATGTATAATGTTTGTGTCTTTGACATTAGCACTGCTATGCAGCCACCTGTGCCCTGTACTACGAAGCCAGTTCAAACCCTGGATATGTTTGAGTTATCTAAACTAACCCTAACAAACGAGATCTCGACGCTGGTTAATATCAAGTCGGTAAATCAAGTAGCCAGGGCTTCTCTCACCAGCTGAGAGCGCGTTCACGTGAAAGGGGTGGGGTTAGCAACATTTGACCAATCACAAACGGTGACAAGTGTACTGACAGCGCAGCGTCATACTTCATTAATGAAAAGTAAACTAATATTAGACAAATATGAACTTTAAAGTTCATATTTGTCTAATATTAGTCATCCATGACTTAAACATAATAATCCAGGATACAAGCCACCTGCAAGGTGAATACAGAACTGGTTACAAAATAAATAAACGACAGAGTGTTTGAAAGCGTAACAGTTTTATGATATCACTGCCCCATCTAAGACACGAGTGGATCTGACTAATTACATTTGAGTTGAGTGTTTCGTCAACCTAATGTGTTGCTTAAAATAATACTTCTGCATACAGTATGTGACACTGTGAGTGTTGCACGGCCAGATACGGCTCAGCTGACTCAGATAAGGAGATAATATAGGCTATGATATTATATGATCGATGATCTGATTGAATGTGATATGAACGATAAGTGCGACACGTCGGCGTCTTCTCTGCATACAGCAGTTTAAACTGTATTTCCTTTATCCTGTAATAGCTTCGTACACTGAGCTCTGATTGGTCAGCAGGCGGTGCTTTCACTGAGTTGATCTCTTTTCTATAGACGCCGGAGCCGGGCAGCGTCAGGTAAAAAAAGTGATTTAGCCTTCCCAAACCTGAGCCTCACGCGCCGCCTATGGTAACACTTCTTCAGCAGTGAAAAGCTTTCTTCTCATGGTTGACCTGGCTTGCTTACATATGGTGTCAGCCATTTTGACTCAAGTGCTATCCAAAGGCTTTACCCATAATACATTTCTCAGGGCCAAAAGGGTGTAAGTGCACTTACGTCCTTTTGGCCCCAAATAGTTCAGTGTGTTCTGTGTTAGGTCTTTTGGTTTTTGATGAATAACTCTGGATTAGTTTTGAATTCACATGCACCCTTTTGGCAGTAGAAAGAGCTCATCGAGAGCTTTCATTTGATATATATAACTCATTTTTGACCAAAATGTCACTTACGCCCCTCTGGTTCTCACCCCTTGAAATGCCCTAATAAGAATATGTTAGTTATGTTTAGATTCCTTCTCTTTATTTCAGAAGACTAGGCAGAGATTGCTGCCTCTTGTTGGTCTAAAACAGGGGTGGGAACCTCCGGCCCCCGGGCCGTATACGGCCCGCGAGACAATTGAATACGGCCCTCGAGGTAACACACGCAAAAAAGAAAAAAAAATAGAAATCAAGACCGCAAAATATGTAACAAGCGAGTGCCTGTTTTTCCTGGCCAAGGTCAGGGTCCTTGAACACAACACGAGCCTAACGTGTCATCACGTGGTATATGTCTCGTCCGACAGGGGTTTAGAGCTGCCGGAGAGCAGAGCACCTGAACGCCGCTCCTGGCCGGGACTTCACAAATGTCAGTACCCGTAAGGAGCCGTACACATGCCGCAGTTTTTGCGTGGCTGTGTCTTTAGTTGAAAGCCCAGTGGCGATCTGTTCATCTGTCATACTGATCATACAGTCAATAACGTTGTTATTAGCATCTGGTTAGCTAGCTATGCTAACGAATATAAGAAGCTTTTTCTACTACCAGTGAGGTAAAGGCACATCTTTATATGATCATTATAGTTATAAAAAAATAAGAGAATACAGTAAACGGGTATAAAATACTATATGACAGTAAAAAAAAGTTGTCATTAATAAACAAGAATACAGTTTGAAAGGGGAGTGATTTGTAAAATATCCATAAAGAAAAAGAAAATCTGCTTCCAGTTCTGTTTCATATGGGTGTTGAGAGATGTTTCCATAGATCTCCTAATGTTGCTCTCAAAGTGCACCAGATTGATGCTTTTAACTTCAACATTTAAAAAAAAATCTTCCCGGGGGAACACGCCCCGACCCGGACCCCCCTAGAGGAGGTTAGGTTAGGTTTTTTTCTTTGTCTCTTTAAATATAGTGCAGGGAAATGGGTCCAATCACAAGCGGTAAGTTGAGACAAATGTGGAGATGCAGTTTTATACCAGTTGTGAACAGATCAAATAGAGAAATAGAGGCATAGAGGTCTTTGTCACTTGAAGGTCAAAACATCCTCATTGGGAAATTACTCAAACAAATGATGCTGTTATTCCCGTTAAAGGACAGTCTGACCGAGCTAGACATGAACATGGTCAAGAAGATTATGAATCAGGTGAGTGGAGAACAGCAGATAAAGAAAAGACACACAAAAGGCAGGGAGCTGGGGGGGAGGGATCTCATTGTTAAACATGTATTGTTGCACCTCTACTGCAACGTGCCTAAACATGTCGAGAAGCGACAACAATCACTCATTTAGAGACAAATCCTGCTTTAGTGCTGATCCAGGATTACGACTGATTAAATAAACAGTGTTCCTTTTGTTGCTCAAGTCTGATGAATCAGTCAAGGGTGATACAGCCAGAAGATGTGCCCTGGAATTGATCACATCCCACCTCTTTGTTTTGATCGAAGTGGGTCCTCTTTGCTGGGTTGCCTCATTTTCGAGAAGAGTACTAAAACTGAGGAGGAGCTCAGAACACATTTACAACAAGGTCGTTAGATGGATGAATTAAACGTTTTTGTAAACTTTTGAAAATGTAAATGATCGTGTGTTGTAGTGTTGCACGGTGTACCGATACTTGAAAGGTACCGCGATACCCTGCCGTTAAAAACGGTACGATTCCTCCGTTTCATTAGTATCGGTACTTTAAGAATGACGGGGAAAAGTACTCCCGTGAAAAAGCGCCGTTTTAATAAGAGCCGTGTGTGTTCAGCGCTGTGTGTTCAGCGCTCTGCTTCCACTCCCTGCACTGCAGCTGTGCCTGCAGTCCCGCTCCTCTCAAGCACGTTCTAAGTCCCTCCCCTCTCTCGTGCACGCGGCCACGCGCTAGCTGCCAGAGCATGTGAGAAAATGAGAAGCATGGCTGCAAGTGGGAGTGCAACTGCCGCTTTGCCTCGGCTTGTTGACAAAAAAGACGCCAGAAGTCTGTGAACGGGCCGTTCAGGTGTTCAGAGCAGAGCTCCCTGTCGGAGCGGCAGAGCGTGATCTGCACTGAAAAGTGTTTCTGTCGCAATATTATCGTTGAGCAAACTTAACTAGCAAACTAGCATCACTATCTGCTAACGTTAGCTTTAGCCTTCGTTTTATATTAGTTGTTTTCATAGGCTATAAACGGCGGTGGTATAAGTATATATCTTGTACTTGAGTAAAAGTAGAAGTACCCAGGTCTTGTAATTGAGTTAAAGTAGAAGTACCAGAATGTAGGAACAATCCTGCAATCAAAATGTTCCTCAAATAAAAGTACAAAAGTATTATCATCAAAATATAGTTAAAGTAGCGACAGTAAAAGTAGAAGTGCTCAGGTCTTGTACTAGAAGCACCAGAGTGTAAGAATACTCTGTTACAGTAAAAGTACTGCATTCAAAATGTTCCTCTAGTAAAAGTATTAAAGTAGCGACAGTAAAAGTAGTCATTGTGCAGATTGGTCCATTTCAGAATAATATATATGTTATGTTTTATAATGATCGATCATGAAAGTGTTCTCAAAGCTGGTGAAGGTGCAGCTAGTCTGAGTGGCTTTGTAGACTGCAGGGTAGCTGGTGGATGTACTCCAGGTGGAACTAAAGTCTGATTTAACACTTGATTATATTTCACATCATTCATCCAGATCTGTGAAGTAACTAAAGGGATTAAATACATGTAGGGGAGGAAAAGTACACCATTATTTCTGAACTGTAGTGGATTAGAAGTACAAAGTAGCAAAAGAAACATTGAAATACTTAAATAAAGTACAAGTATCTCAAAATTGTACCCAAGTAGTACTTGAGTTTATGAATTTAGTTACTTTACACCAGTGGCTATAAAGATAGAAAGACTAAGCCTTGCACAGAGGCATGAAAATACATTTTCAAAATGCTCAACAGTGCTGCCAAAATGTTAAACTCACTGCTACACAATTAAAATAAATGCTTTTATATATATTTATATTATATGTGACTCTTTGGCGTTTCTGTTCTTAGTAACACTGCTGCTTTAGTTGTTCTGACTGCTAAAATCATCTGTTATTCCTAATTTTAAAGCCGATATTCCGCGTTTCCCTTTTTTTAAGAAAAGTATCGAAAAAGAATCGGAATCGCAATTCTTGACTTGGTATCGGTATCGAAACCAAAATGTTGGTATCGTGACAACACTAGTGTGTTGGTGGGCTATGCAAGGTTTCAATCCTTTTGAATTCAATCTCTATTTTCTTTTGCCCATTGCTGCAGCCGGGTGCAGCTTCATTGAAAATCTGGCGCATGGTAAATAGCCTTAAATTAGGTCCCTGGCCTTCCAGCTTGGTTATCTGTGATGATCGGAACAGTGTGTGCTGCTTGAAAAGACCCATTTTCCCTCTGGCACATCATTTAACATGTCTCATTTACCAGGGAAATATGCAGGTCACACACCAAGAGATTTCTAGTCACATCCTCACCTTGCTCCAAACCCATTTAAAGGATTTTAAATTAGATAAACCATTACATTTCTTCTTCTCCCTGTATTTCCGCTTGATAAATATTCATGTTTTCTTTCTTTTTGACCACAACACAATTTAAGTAGGTTCCTTCAGCGGCAAGATAACAAAAACATCTTTATACCTTGTAATGATAACTCAACCTAGATGTTTGAGAGGCAGTTTAATATATAATAAAGAACATTGGAGACAGCGGATGGACCATTATGCCAGGGAGTGAATACGTGGAGACAAAATCTAGCTATTTAAAAATGTCAGCTCGCAACTTAAAAAGTAAAAGACTTGAGTGCATCTGCTTTATAGACGGTGAGTAAAAAGTGATTCAAAAAGTCCATCTCAAAGAGCAAAAAGGTGCCGTTTTCTTTCATGCTGGCTTTCTGATGTGAAGCAGAAATCCTGCAGCTCCGCCCGCCGGACCGGTAAGCGCAGCGAAACACACACACAGGGAGAACCAGACCACGTGAAATGAAATGAAAACAATATCAAAATGTCTATGCGATAAAAGACAATCCCGCAATGATTGATTTCTGTAAGGTAATCTTTCATTTAGAGTATCCAACTAGCGTTTGGTTAATGTACTAAGATTGAGCTGATGGATTGGAAACATATATTGTTAACTTATAGCGGCTGTAATGGATATTCTTTCACTAACAATGTATTAAATTACAATCTTTTGTAGTGATGAGATGATTATCGTCTGATTCGACAGTGCACCTTGGCTTCAAGAAGGTTCATACGAGTTTTAGCTCAGTTCAGTTGTCTGGCCTACAAGCTAGCTGTTTTGAGTAAAAGAGCGACCTGCTCTACACCAAACAGCAGAGCAGACAGAAAGAGTTAGCGACTAGCTTGTATTTAGCAGATACTGTAAAGACAGATGTTTCCTTCAGAAGTGGCTAACGACCAGAAACACAGGTACAATTATTTCACATGCACATACACTTTTCGATTGTTGGATGACTTCCTGAGAAACAGGTGTTAGGAAATGGTAACTTATATTTTATTTATATAAAAATTCACTGGAATTTATATTTTTGTGTGATTTAAAACAGAGCTTATATTTGCCCTTGAAGCAGGGTGGTTCAACAGGGCACATTGGGTGTATCACAAATCTGTTACGGTTCAAGACATTCACCAATAAGGCGGCAGAATTTATATTACTTTCTTTTGTGTCTCTGCTTATTGACAACCAAGACTTACTTTTGCACTAAAGTTACTTCTCGAAACAATTTGGTATAAGAATATGCAATCATGTGGGGAAAGAAACGCACAAAGCGGCAGCGACCTTGCTTATCTTAAAGGTTTTGCTTTTCTATTTACGTCAAGTTTATAGTGCGTAGGCAACACGGTTCAAATCATCAGCTGTCGTTCAGTGAATTGCAGATGTTTTTTTCAGATGCACTTGTTCATTTCTAACCTCGTCAAGGTAATCATTCTGTGGAGAACACATGGTCTTCAGTCTGCTTGTATTCTCCAGAGAGAACACACACACACGCAGACACAAACCCACAATGCTCTGCAAAAAAGACAAGTTTCATTTCCAAGTTCAATAAGTAGACAAAAACTCATTTTCACAAATCTCTACTCTGGGTTAACAGAGCCCGAGATAATAACTCAGTCGATTAACAAACTGATGGTTCCCCATGTTTCTTTGATTTAATGTGAAGCAGCTTACACTCCCATTCTTAAAATAATATAAAAGAAAATGTTTGCAGTATCTGACATTACTTGCTTGTTGAAACACAATAAAGATGTTGTCCAACGAGTGAACAATACAAGTCCTCTATTGTGTCAAACTCAGATTGCCCTTTTAAGCTGAGATATTAACATCCGTTTCTGTGGGCCGAGGTGAATCATGACATGCTAGGATTAATTACTTGAGGAGCTATCTTTATTAATGAAGGACATGGTCTTGTCAAGAACAGAATGCACTTCATATTCTCTAAATGTCCCAGTCGCTGGCACCATCATATAAAAGTCAATAGAGGTGCTGGCAAGCATTTTCTAGCAGTATCAGATTAAACCATCTGCCAGAAGCACTGTCCTGCAATTGAACAAGATACATTATTTGCATTTCAATTGGTGACAGATCCTGTTATACGTAGGTCCCTTTTACTGAAATGAAATGGTATGCTAATGATTTCTTATACTCTTTTGTTATAGCTCGGAACCTGACTACCAATTTGTGGAAGGACGCAGGAAAAAGAAGAACATCAAATTATGACATAACTGGAAGGCCGGTCACAGATCTCCGACAGTTAAAATGTAAACAACGCTGCAATAAGAAAGACCATAAACCGCGGCCCTAAAAATAACAGGTGCTAACGCTGTACACAGACTGCAATTGACTCACGTTTGTTAATATTTATTGCCCCCTCAGATGC
This sequence comes from Pseudochaenichthys georgianus, assembly GCF_902827115.2. Lineage (NCBI taxonomy): Eukaryota > Metazoa > Chordata > Actinopteri > Perciformes > Channichthyidae > Pseudochaenichthys > Pseudochaenichthys georgianus. Next base: position 13,743,188 of record NC_047526.1, read on the forward strand.
ATGGTAATTCCCATAATGTCCTGTGCTGAAATGGTTTCAATTTCAAATCTGACCTTGAGGGTGTTCTCTTTATGCTCGGTTCCAACATACAGCGTGTCATTGAGGGACACGCAAGACTTCGCAAACAGTCCCTAGAAATCAGGCATTTACTTGAAGTGGCAGCTGGAGAATTTCAAACAAGGGGAACAACTTTAACGCAAAAAGAAAGCTGTGCTGTGAGGCCGAGACTTGCTGTTAACATTTTGGAGAAAAACAAAAATGATTTAAAGTGGGCTGACATTTAAGCTATACCTCAAAGTAATAACACCAGTAATGGATCAAATGGACAGGGGGTGTCATAATGGAATGGGGGGGCCGAGCAGCGATACGACAATCATACCTTACATTGTTCTATGTGTCAAACCACCACACATACACACACACACTTCAAATGATAGTACCTCCTGGCATAGCTGGCGGAGAACGAAACTGAAACAGACCGCCCAGTCCACTGGCAGCGAGACAACAGCGCCGCACTCACAGAGATCGGTACATCTTAAACCAGTCAGGTTTCAACAAGAGGTGTCATGTACTCCTTTAATAATGCTGTGATGATGAGAGTGAGGACACAGAGTTGCTCGCCCACCTGTGTAGCAATTTAAGGCATAATCGCCCCAGTATGTAAATAAGTGCTCCACTGCAGCACCAAGCAATTATAAAGTAATTACTTGATTTAATCAAGCTGTTAGACTGACAATAATTTATTATAGGGAAATTAGTTGACTTCTAGTTTGTTGAAAATAACTTTCGAGCTGATAACAGAGTTTAACAGTAAAACTGAGCGATGCTAAAAACCTCATATTACATGTATGCTAATTTGTATCGGTTACTCAAGCGAACAGAGCTTTATTTTGCACTGAGCAACATGATTATATACAGAACATCCACTATTCTGTCAACGGTGCCATAACATGTTAGCTAATAGCGATAGATAACTTGAAAAATGTATTTTTTTATACATTACTATTCTAGATTACCTACGTCAAACAACCAGTCGTGTAATCCAGCAGATGAATTATCATTACATTACATTTCATAATCTAATTTCTTTCAATTACTTTTGAAATATTTTACTTCTAGACTCGGTAAAATATTATGTTGAACAGACAATTTATTCCATTCCAATTTGCAGACTAATTTGAACAGGGATATTATCCTCCTCTTCAAACATTATCAACTGTTATTTCCCTGAAGTATCTAATCTGATTACGGCTGCAATATAGTAGACACTACTGTTATTAGAGCAGAATTAGAGGAATACAAGCTATGTGGCCGTCATTGTTGTCTGGTGATTCGCACCTTTTTTGTGGCGGGAGAGGCTTTCGAACAACATGTGTCAGGGTTTAGGAGGGATTTAGAGTTAACTCATGGCCCACTGGTGATTAAGGCTGCAGCCACACGAGGACGATAACGTTAACCAACTGAAATTGTTATCAAAAAAAGTCTTCCGTCCACATGCAATAGAGAACCACAGTGACGCGTCCTAAAACCCAGAAGTAAACTCCTTCATATATGTTATATGTTTATAAAAAAATAAACATATATAACTAGTTTAGGTAGTTTGAGAGGTAATTTGGACTACCTATGTTGCAAATGTATTATCTTTTCAATTTACACACGGCATCTATTGCACGTCTGTCCGTCCTGGGAGAGGGATCCCTCCTCTGTTGCTCTCCCTGAGGTTTCTCCCATTTTTCCCTTTAAACTGGGTTTTCTTTGGAAGTTTTTCCTTGTACGATGTGAGGGTCTAAGGACAGAGGGTGTCGTATTGTCATACTGATATTCTGTACACACTGTGAAGACCACTGAGACAAATGTAACATTTGTGATATTGGGCTATATAAATAAACATTGATTGATTGATTGAATTAAAATAGCTATGGGTGATGATCTAACTTGAAGTGTGTGTTTTGTTCCGCTCATCGCTCCATCACAGCGGGCGGAGCTGCAGGTGATCATGAAGAGCTGTGTCTCCTCTCCTGTCCGATTAGACTTCACTCGCGTTTATGTCCATCAAATCTAGCTGGAAGCTCCTACTGGGTGCACTGTCCTGCGAGACACCGGGACCTGGCTCGAAACACTGGGGCTATTGCGTCATCGTTATCAGGAAATGATCGTTATAGGGTGTAGACACGGAACCGTTTGCCCCCCAGAGCATTTCATCCGCAGATCTACCCACCTTGGGACCAGTTATCGTTATCTGCGTTTCCTAGATAGAGAACTGTAGCGGACACGACCGTTATTGTCCTCGTGTGGCTGCAGCCTAAAGCAGCAAGGACTGTTAGGACTGGACCAATTTTTGTGAAATACGATTGGAGAATTGGGGCTAAAGCTGTCCAGAGCTGTATGATGTCATCTTAAATTCAATCAGCAAGTCACAGCTTTAAAATGCAATTAATATACCTTGTCTTTATGACATAATAACTACAGGAATTCTAAAATATTTGCTATACTTGAATCTTTTTATTGGATTGGTGGAATGTTTGCTATCTTATATGGAGGCACTTCTTACAATATTTGTGCAAGATGCAGTAAACGTCCCCACTATGATGCACAGTCCAGATTTATTGCTTCAATAGTTTCCAAATACTCTGCAATTTTTCAAAATGTCTTTTTATCGTCATGAAGGGAGGCACAGTGGCTCAGTGGTTCCCTCTGCTGTGTCTGCATGAGGCCAGACATGCAAGCTGAGCCAGTGCATGCTGGGTAAACCCCTGCTATGATCAACAGGACAAACAGGTATAGAGGTGAATAGAGGTTGAATGGATGAATGGGGACTTTTTTTGTTTTTCTTTAACCTAAAACCTTTGAAGTTGTTGAAGTTCAATGAGTGGATTAAGGGGTGAGAGTATCATCTGCAAATTACACAATAAGATACTGCAGTACCAAGTAGACTTTGCATTTCAAATGTCTAAGATTATAACTATGGAAGAAAAACTTTTTTGCATGAATTTTACTTGTAACAAAGTGCTTTTTACATTGCTATAGTGATACTTAATACACAATATAGCTCTGAGCAGTGCCTGATCCGCACCTTTGCATTTGTATTACTAATTGTCCCATCTGTCACTGTGTGATTTGATGGTGATTTTTTGGAGGGGGAGAAACGTGGCAGTCTCATTAGCTTTCTTTATTCTACACTGATGCTAGCAATATTGAGCTGGCCCCGTTACACTGAACAAAAATGCAACACTTTTGTTTTTGCTCCCATTTTTCATGAGATGAACTCAAAGATCTAAAACATTTTCTGTATACACACAAAATAACCATTTCTCTCAAATATTGTTCACAAATCTGAAAACATCTGTGATAGTGAGCACTTCTCCTTTGCCGAGATAATCCATCCCACCTCACAGGTGTGGCATATCAAGATGCTGATTAGACAGCATGATTATTGCACAGGTGTGCCTTAGGCTGGCCACAATAAAAGGCCACTCTAAAATGTTCAGTTTTATCACACAGCACAATGCCACAGATGTCGCAAGTTTTGAGGGAGCGTGCAATTGGCATGCTGACAGCAGGAATGTCCACCAGAGCTGTTGCCCGTGAATTGAATGTTCATTTCTCTACCATAAGCCGTCTCCAAAGGCGTTTCAGAGAATTTGGCAGTACATCCAACCGGCCTCACAACCGCAGACCACGTGTAACCACACCAGCCCAGGACCTCCACATCCAGCATGTTCACCTCCAAGATCGTCTGAGACCAGCCACTCGGACAGCTGCTGCAACAATCGGTTTGCATAACCAAAGAATTTCTGCACAAACTGTCAGAAACCGTCTCAGGGAAGCTCACCTGCATGCTCGTCATCCTCATCGGGGTCTCGACCTGACTCCGGTTCGTCGTCGTAACCGACTTGAGTGGGCAAATGCTCACATTCGATGGCGTCTGGCACGTTGGAGAGGTGTTCTCTTCACGGATGAATCCCGGTTTTCACTGTTCAGGGCAGATGGCAGACAGCGTGTGTGGCGTCGTGTGGGTGAGCGGTTTTCTGATGTCAATGTTGTGAATCGAGTGGCCCATGGTGGTGGTGGGGTTATGGTATGGGCAGGCGTATGTTATGGACGACAAACACAGGTGCATTTTATTGATGGCATTGTGAATGCACAGAGATACCGTGACGAGATCCTGAGGCCCATTGTTGTGCCATTCATCCACGACCATCACCTCATGTTGCAGCATGATAATGCACGGCCCCATGTTGCAAGGATCTGTACACAATTCCTGGAGGCTGAAAACATCCCAGTTCTTGCATGGCCAGCATACTCACCGGACATGTCACCCATTGAGCATGTTTGGGATGCTCTGGATCGGCGTATACGACAGCGTGTTCCAGTTCCTGCCAATATCCAGCAACTTGGCACAGCCATTGAAGAGGAGTGGACCAACATTCCACAGGCCACAATCAACAACCTGATCAACTCTATGCGAAGTTGATGTGTTGCACTGCGTGAGGCAAATGGTGGTCACACCAGATACTGACTGGTTTTCGGACCCCCCCCCAGACCCCCCCAATAAAGCAAAACTGCACGTTTCAGAGTGGCCTTTTATTGTGGCCAGCCTAAGGCACACCTGTGCAATAATCATGCTGTCTAATCAGCATCTTGATATGCCACACCTGTGAGGTGGGATGGATTATCTCGGCAAAGGAGAAGTGCTCACTATCACAGATTTTTTCAGATTTGTGAACAATATTTGAGAGAAATGGTTATGTTGTGTATATAGAAAATGTTTTAGATCTTTGAGTTCATCTCATGAAAAATGGGAGCAAAAACAAAAGTGTTGCATTTATATTTTTGTTCAGTGTAATAACTGTTGGATTACGTAGCACGATGTTAAGAGTTTGATGCCATTTGATATAACGTGTTAATCTCAACTATGCATGACACTGAACAATTATTAAAATGGTGTAGCAACAGTGCTAAAAGAAAGCAGATTGAATAGCTAATTTCTACTAAACTGTAAAGATGAAAGGGAAACATTGTCGTGGAGCGTACAGTAGTTGGCAGTGTGATGATGCGTGGAGCTCCTATTGAGAAACACCGAGCTCCCAGTCATTTGTTAGCTAAGATCTAAGGTCAGACCACAAATGCTGCATGATTGAGTCACCACCAAAGTAGGGGTGCAACAACTAATCGACTTAATCGTTTAAAATCGATTACCAAATTAGTTGCCAACTAATTCAGTCGTCGATTCGTTGGTGACGTCATCACGTGCGTTTTACGCGCCGTTAAGCTACAACGTTATTGGTACTGGAGACATTTAAAAAATACATGTCATGTATTATTGATAAAAAAACATTATATCGCAGTCTTAGTGTGGCCAGCTCGTTTATAATATGTAAAAAGACAAACAAATGCGTCTATGATGTATTTTCGATCAGACGAGATCTCTCTTCCTGGTCTGTGTGGGAGGGGGCGGGGCCGTTTACACACACGCGGCTGCTACATGCAGCAACACACTGCGGAGATGGCGGAGAGAACGCCGCTCCGAGGTGTGGTTACACTTTACCCATCTCGATGCTCGTTGCCTAAAGTGCCAAAAGAGTTTAGCATGTAAGGGCGGTGACACGAGCAATTTGTCTAAACATTTAGCAAAAGTGCTCCACATTCAGACGGAGGAATGCACCGGGTTCGACTGTCTTTCTAGTAGCTCTGTAGCCCCGTCCACGAGTAACGTTTTCACGTCAGGTGTTATGTATGCTAGCAGCAACACACGGAGTTAACTACATTATACAAACATGGGTTAATGATTTGAGGTAACTGAATTAGTTAGTTTGTTAAAGTTTCAGCCATTCTGTTTACAATTCTGTTATCACATTATTTATTATTTGCTAAAACACTGTTGTTTCTTTTGATGTGAAATATTATTTATTTCATTTAAATGAAAAGCAATGTTCATTTTGTAAACAATTTGTTTAGTTAATTTAATAATATGTATTTTTTAATCAAGTATTCATCTTTATTGTCTTCATTGTTAGTTTCCACATGCCTAAAACAACCTCAAGCTAATTCTAAAAGTTGATGGCTAAATAAGAGCATTTGAGAAATTGTGCAAGGCATAATAGTCCGAATAGTCGATTAATCGTTTCATTAATCGATAGATTAATCGACTATCAAATTAGTCGTTTGTTGCAGCCCTGCACCAAAGTCTCATTAAGTAATTTGAATTTAAAATATAACCATTATTTATGTATATTATTAAAATGGCTGGCTGTGGATTAGCTCAGTGCACAGGGGCAACTGGACCAAAGAACATGGGGGCTGACAATCAAATAATGGAAAGGGAGGAATGGGAGAATAATGACAAATAGATACAAAGTTGTCTTGACTCCAAGAAAAGCATCTGTCATAACAAGGACGTTGTTAGATTTCAATAAACAAAATTACTTTAAGCGAAAATATAATCTTTTTTGTGACAGGGTAACGGACATTTGTTTGTTCAACATGATGGATGCTGAGCGGAGAGATAAGTGCAATATTTCTGTCCATCTCTTTATTGAGCAGATAAACGTTTGACAAAGCTGTCATTGACAAAACTGTTATCGTAAAATCTTATGGAAGTTTAACTGTGCCTAACATTTGGTTTGCTTTAGAGTGCAATCCATCAATGAATTGCCTCTGCAGTGACAACAAGGCTAAAGTCATGCCAGCAACTTGAGATGCACTTAGCATTATGCACAGTGATAATGCTAACATAGTGATGTTTAGCAGGTATAATGTTTATAATGAGATTATAGCATTTGAGCATTTGCTAACAAGTAGTCATTGGACTAATTACAGTTGAGTCCAAAATGATTAGCCCCCCAGGAGTTACGGAACATTTTCCTAAAATGATTCCCAATGTTTCCAGCATTGATAAAACTTGATATAATCAAACATTCACCAGTGCCATTTAGTTGCTTTTGGTACATTACATTACACATGTTAGACCCTTTTATCCAAAGCTACTTGCATACTCAATACTGTGGACAATCCCCACAGGAGCAATTTGGGGTGAAGTGTCTTTCCCAGGGACACAACGACATGCTGACTCCAGTGGGGTTTGAACCTGTGCTCCCCTGATCCGAACACCAACGCACCGCCACACGCCTCCACTACATTTTGGAGCATAAAATAAGTTGTTATGCTTGCTTTATATCAAATATAGTGAAAATGGGTTGGTCAAAAATATTAGCCCCCAGGCCATTAATAGTCAATAGTGTACCCTTTCTGAGCCACAACTGACAACAACCTCTTAGAGTAATTCTTTACTAGGTTGGCAGAGGTCTCTTTTTTTTTTTTTTTGGCCCATTCCTCCATTGCAAATTGTTCCAGCTGGTCCAAATTGTGTGGTTTCCGAGCATGGACGTTCACTTTGAGCACCCGCCACAGATTTTCAATAAGATTAAGATCTGGGCTATGTGCGGGCCACTCCAGCACCTTGGTTTTGGTGTCCTTTAGGAAATGTTGGACCAATTTTGATGTGTGCTTTGTGTCATTGTCTTGTTGGAAGACCCAGCAACGACCTAAGCGAAGACTAGCAGATTTTTTCATATTATCCCTCAAAATGTCATCCATCCATCCATCCATCCATCTTCTCCCGCTTATCCGTGGTCGGGTCGCGGGGGTAGCAGTTCCAGCAGAGAGCCCCAAACTTTATTTTCCCTGGCGACATCAACCAGCTCTGACTGGGGGATCCCAAGGCGCTCCCAGGCCAGCGAAGAGATATAATCCCTCCGCCTGGTCCTAGGTCTACCCCTTGGTCTCTTCCCAGCTGGACGTGCCTGGAAATGCATGCCTCAAAATGTCAACATAATTGAATTTTTTCATGATGCCTTGCACCCGAACAAGGCTCCCTGTGCCTGATGCTGCAAAACAGCCCCACAGCATGATGCTCCCACCACCATGTTTAACTGTGGGAACTGTGTTCTTAGGGTTGAAAGCCTCTCCCTTTCTTCGCCAAACATAAGCAATATCCATGTGCCCAAACAGTTCCAGTTTTGTCTCATCAGACCAAAGCACAGACTTCCAAGACTCATCTTTACCTTTCAAATGTTCACGGGCAAACCTCAGTCTGGCTCTGATGTGCTGCACTTTGAGTAAAGGGGTTCTTCTGGGACGATGGCCCTGAAGCCCACAACGATGAAGAGCCCTCACAACTGTGTTCCTTGAAACATCAACTCTAGAAGAGGCCAGGTCAGCAACAATCATCTTGGCAGGTGTCCGGGGATTCTTGCTGACATCTCTGACTATTTTCCTCTCCAGAGCTCTTGAAATCTTGCGCTTTCGACCACGCCCAGGTTTGTTTCTTACAGAATTTGTCTCCTTGTACTTCGCAATGATGCAACGTACAGCAGTTCTAGACACTGTGAAGCGTTTGGAAATAGCAGTATAGCCTTCCCCCTTATCATGAGCCTCCACTATCTTCTTTCTGAGCTCAAGACTGATTTCCTTTGGCATGGTGAGTAGGAGTAGTAGTATAGTCCCTCTCAATAAGGTATTCTAGTGCCTGTTTCTTGGAGTCCTTTTATGCTGATTGAATGCTCAGTTGTGGCTTTAAAGCTGATTGGTTGATTAGGTGTGTTTTGAAAGCAAAAATTCACATGGGGGTTAATATTTTTGACCAACCCATGTTCACTATATTTGATATAAAGGTAGCCTAAAAACGTATTTCATGTTCCAAAATGTACCAAAAGCTACTAAATTGCACTGGTGAATGTTTGATTATATCAACTTTTATCAATGCTGGAAACATTGGGAAGAATTTTAGGAAAATGTTCCATAACTCCTGGGGGGCTAATCATTTTGGCCTCAACTACATTTGACCTGAGAGCTATAGATGAAAAGCTATCCGCAAAGTCACCAGGATACAATATGGCCACCTTAAATATCTGTTCCAAAATAATAATAATAATAATAATAATAATAATGCATTACATTTTTTATTAGAGCGCTTTTACAGGTGCTTAAAGCGCTTTACAAGTACACATTACACATATTAGTACACATTACACATATTAGTCATTACTGCGGACATTACCCACAGGAGCAAATGCGGGTAAAGTGTCTTGCCCAAGGACACAACGGCCTGAGGCAGTGGCGGCCGAGGCGGCCGCATGGCAATGCATGGCAATGCATGAAATGGAGACATTGAAGCTTAAACAAAACGTAGCGAAGATCCTTCACAGACGTTGGCTCAGCAGGGGAGTAAAGGACAAAGTCAATTGACTAATGATTTTGTTTCCAAGTATTTTCAAGAGACCTCTCTTAAGCCTTGTTTATTGCTTCTTTTGTGCACCCAACTGAAACCCTCACCAAGCCAAGCAAAGATATTTCAAAGCAAAGGCTGTCCATGTCTATTTGCAGGCAAGTACTTTAATCCACCTTTTTCAAATAAGAATAAAAGAGTTAACGTCTTCGTTTTGCGGGATTGAAGAATCAGCCTCGGGCAACAGCTGAGGGTAATTGTCCGCAACTCCTCTTTTTATAGCCGTGCTCATTTCACAAATAAAACCTGGGCAGCCAAACAGCCGCATGTAACTGGTCTGAGAACACCCTTAGACCTTGAGACACAGCAGAGAACAATGTACTGTTTACTTGTGCATCTACAACCACACTCTGTTTGAAATCTAATATTTCACATGACTGATGCTTTAAAAGCCTGCATTCAGCACCAGCTTTCGTATGGAGTTAACCTTAAGGTGGCAGCACTTTGAATGTCAACCCCTCCACATGTGGACCTTTTTAAATGTCATCGCTCTTTATTCTGTAATTGTGGAACAGGACAGACAAAGGGAGGAGGGGTTGGCTATAGAGGAAGGGGAATTATTTCCCAGCAGTGGAAAGCCAAATGACATACAATCAGCCTGGCTCAGCAGGGAGTTCATTTAACACTTGAAGGGGAATATGGGTACTAAGTGTGGGTCTTTGAAGGGCTACGATCTGATCCACTCATTCGATGATGAGCTAAATTACACAAAACGATGAATGACAGCTCGGAACTTCAGCGCTGAATCATGGACAAATTCATGGCATTTCTGCATAATGAAAAACGGTAGCCTCTAAAATATACAGCCAATACTTTTTAAAGACATGACGTGTTGTTATTAGTGCTGCATGATATTAGCATCTAGATTGCACTTCTCTATACAGATTCTACACCTAGAGGTAGAGTGGTGTTTGTTGGAGATTAAATGGCAGTCTTTAAACTTGTCCCTCAGTGGGAAACTTTTTTGAAACAAACAGACCTCTTATAGGCTTTAAAGTGCCTGAGATTTATTTTTGACAGAACAGTGCAAGTTTTCTTCTAGAATAGATAATCAGTTTGGTCAATATATGGCATGAATATACTGTGAGGAATTTCTGAACTGAGGAGGTTGACAGTTGAGGGTAAAGCGGTTTTACCAATTATTTTGGATTTTAAACCTTTTGTCATATTTTTTTTCCTTTTACACAAGGAATACCAATGCCATATTCCACTTCTGGATCCCAATTTGATACTGGTTGTTTTTAATAACATATCATTGTCAAGTAAAAAATAGGGTGTGTCCATTGGTGTCGATAGTGAATTAACTGAGTCCTGCAATAATGGTACATAGTAAGTCTCGTCTATCACCCATCCAGAATTTGTGTAATCAACCTCGTGCCGAGGTTTTGGCTCTTGTAACATTGCAAAACATAAAACGACATCTGTAGTTTCCGTAGCAATTATTTAATTAGACCAGAATAGCTAGAGAGTCGGAAGCAAAGCACAAACTTTTTGGCTACACTTTGTAGGCCAGTAGAGTGTGAATGTGTGATAATCATAGGGTACTTTAATATGTGTGAAATATCACTTTCCTCTTTTGACAACAATGTCTCACTCTGTCATGAGGAAATGAAGTGAGAAGCATGATAATGGCAAATGTAAGACGACAGCCACTTTAAATTGCCCGGGGATCAACAATGACCTCTTGGCACTTTAGCGAATCTGACAACCTTCCCCGTGCTACCGAGTGCAATATGCCTGACCACAGCCTTGAGTGTTTGTTTGTTGTTCAGTAGTCTTCTCCTTTACGTTGTCGTGAGATTTGCTCAGAGCGTTTGGATTGTTGAAGGGCTGAGGACTACCAGTCAAGCGCCATCTGTGATCCGTCGGTGTCCTGCAACAGCTGTCTTCCACATCAAAACATGCGGTCGCCAGTATCCTATTTTACATCTATGCCACTCAGAGCCAACGGATCAGCAATCCAATTTCACACAAGCGCGCTCAGAGGGAGGCAACGCTGACGCAGGAATGACGATATATGCTTCGACAAAGACAAGAAGGATGTCTGAAGTGGCTGAAGGAGTGGCGGTCGGGGAAGTAATGGAAGTGTGATGGAGGGTGATAACGTGGGGATGGGGTTTTTCCTGACTTAGCTTTTATCAAGCTGCTGCAGAAAAAGAGGAAAAGCTCCTAATTTCCAAACCCACGCTGAGCACAGGGGATGAAGCAAGCACAGAGGGCAGACCAACAGGAAGAAAGAGAGAGTTTGCCTTCCAGAGGAATCTATACTTTGTCAACACACTTGTTTGTGCAGTGACGTCTGAAGCGCCAGTTTCTGCTCAGTCAAAGACCAGCGAGACAATGATCTCTGTGTACTGCCGGAAGAGCAGATGTACAGTATTGGATGACAACACACTCCTCAGCCCTTCAATAACACACACTCATATTGCATAGTCATTGTGACATAAATAGAGAAGGATCTCATCTTTCACAAAGCAGAAAGAGATTTGAATCTGATATCCAATGACTGCTTATTAGATGAAGCCATCAGGCAGTCAGTTTGGAGCCAGACTCAGAAGACAGCCGGTGTGTTTAAGAGGCCTGCTTTCCAGTTACCACCCACACACACAAAACACGGCAGAAAAACAGGAGAGCAAGCCCTTTTTGGACCGCCGTATTTTCTCCTGCCAGGGCTGTTCATTCAGCCTTTGGTAGAGCATGCCGTCACCAGAACAATCCGCCACAAAGCTGAAAGGTCTCCTATTTTGAGATATCCATGGATTTCAGAACAATATCCCGTCTTTGCATCCATTTTATTTTCTCCAAGACGATTGAAATCCAGCCCAGATGTAGCAGATGCATCTAAAGCAGAGGATGGGAGAATGAGGACTTGGTGGTTGGATTTGATAAACGTGGCGCTCCATTGTAGCTACAAAAGGTCAGCTGGGATGCTACTGCTATAGAGAAAGACACAAGAGGACCCACGAGAGGATACAGATAGGATGGAACCGGTAGAACATCTTGTCACAGAGAGATTGACAAGACAGATGAAGATAACACTTATCTTCACCTATTCTTTGGCCGGTCAGTTATCACCCCACATGTGCCGACCGTTTCATTTTTACGTGGATCTTTTTCTTAAATCAAGAAGGCCATGGTGGGTTGAGATTTTTGATAACCCTGTCATCAGTTTCAGGACTACCATTTTCATTCCATCCGATTTCAAATGCTGAAATCGTGAAAAGATAAAGTCTGACAGTTCCCTTTTTTACAGTGCCTTCCCTCTGACAGTTTGACAGTGTGCAGTCCTCCTGACAGAGGTGCCTGTCTGTCTGTGTGTCTGTGTGTCTGTGTGTCTGTGTGTCTGTGTGTCTGTGTGTCTGTCTCGTCATCTCTCTGTCCTTGATTTGCAATCACTGCAGTATAGCCTGGTCTGATTTAGAGTGCAAAGCTTTAATTTTCCCCACATGGTGCCAATACATCCAGACCCTGGTGCAATCGCTCCTGGTA